>NW_003201605.1:132486-136010 GCF_000006405.1 Perkinsus marinus ATCC 50983
CGCTCATTAGCCTCAGTCGCCTCTCGGGTGGCACTGAGACCATGAACTCCCAAACTCAAAGGATAAGCTCAACTCCTTACTTCTCCACCGATGCGATTTTCACGTCCTTTTCCCTCCTTGATTTCTCAAGGCCGTCCGCGAACAGCTTTGCAGTGGCAGCCATACGCTCCTCCTCAGCTGCGCTTTTCGCCGATACCTGCTTAGTCCCCTCAGAGAAGCCTCCTACAGCCTGAAAGAGCAACCAATCAGTAGATCGGGGAGGCCTTCTAGCCTACGTTAGCTGAGGCTGCATTCGCATCTCGGTTGAATGCTGTGAGTGTAGCATTCATACTGGCCTTGTATGCGGCAGCTTCACTGGCTTCATTTCGAGCCATCCACTCCATTTCCTGAGGAATTCACGCATTTTTCTAGCTATCATAATCCCTCTATCTACACTCAATGAATAGAGCAACCATAATAACAAAGGAGAGGCATTTTGCTGTTGTTGCAAATTCCTCTTAGTCGCTGAGTACATGCGATGCAGATAATACCGAGGCTATGCATCAACATAAACTGTTGATCTAGATGACTCGAGGGGGGAGAAAAAAGCGATAATAAGTAATCGATTGACTGACCTTCTCAGCCTTCTTAGCCGCCTTGACACCATCCAGGAGAGTGTTGCGGACTATCTCCTGTTGCCTTACCATACCACGCGCGAAACCCTGAGCGATCAGCATAGACACGGGACCCTCTCAGTCGGTTCGCTCACCGAAAGGGCTTTTTTAGCATCGTTTTTCGCCTCCCGCGATTTGCCTCTCATCGCCAACTCCGACACCAGTAAAGCCGATGCGGCCTTCCGCGACGCAGCCCGCGCCTCCGCGTCGATTTGCTGTTTCTTTATACTCGTATCCCTCTCGAGACCCGCCATGAGTCGCTGAGCCTAACCAAATTACAAGAGCTCAGCAGCCGAGACGGCCAAGAGTAACTCACGCTAGCTCCAATGGTCACATTGGTTGAACCAACGTCTACCGCCGGCTCTTTACCAATCTCCTTCATATCTTGATCAAGCTGGGATTGGATCTCCTGTACCAAGCCGTCCTTATGCGCCATAGCTGAGATGGGAAGCAAAATACAAGAACATAGAGTGAAGCTGATTAGCATTAATACTTTCCACGACTTTTTTCAATGCCTTGGCTCTTTCCAATGTACGATTAGTCCTTTCAGCGACGTCCGAGGCAATAGATGCGACGAGACCTTTGACCACCGACACTGTACTCCACAGCTTCACCAGTGGGCTCCCAGTCGACTCAGTGCTGAGGGGAGCATCCTCATGCATCCTCCCGACTTGAGCTCACATCTGCTCTGCTCTGCCGTCTACGTCCTTGTAGTGCTGCAGAGCCTTACTGCCAAGCCGTTTAGCCATCGCGGTGAAGTTACTCTCATATTCAGCGCCAGCCTAGAAAACAGGGCGTCAATTCGGGCGGCAGAATTGAGATAGTATTCGTGAGCGATCGGGATAAGGACGAGTCAGTCGAGAAGGATGAAGTTAAGGAGACTCACATTAGCAATTTTGGACCGCCCAGCATCGAACATCGCCGACATCTCGCGGTAGACCTCCTCAGCAACCGCGCGGATCGCCACTGATGAGGGGCCTCGGGATTCACTCTGAAAATGGAATGTAACTGTGTTGACGCTGACCATAGTGCAGAACTTTCACGATTCCAAATGTGGTGATGTTTTGTAATGACCATAGTTTACGAAAGAGCGATTCACGCTTCACAGGGTAGAAAACTGTCGACACACACTAACCTTACCAAGTTGACTCTCAGATTCTTCACATCTCCCACAGCTCGAGGAATTGTGTACTCAAGCGATCCCACTCTGATCAGAGATACATAACGGAAAAGTCTAGCCGAGAATAGATAAATGAGCGCTCGCTCTAGGACGCAAGTAAATAGTAGTGGGATAGGAGCCAGCTCACATGTCGTCGCTTCCAATAGCATGTTCAGCATCTCCTAGTCCTCCGAGGAATCCCAAAGCTCGCATCTTCTGTGCTGCTGCTGTGATATTGTCAATGGACTGTAGCTGTACTGGTAGGGAAGATTGCAACCCTGAGAGCATTGTTTACACTATATGCTCGATACACGGTTGCCACTGGGGAGCCTACGGTCGGAAAATTCTTTCACTTGAGTGTAGCGGGCTCCTTGGCATGCAGCGTTGCAGAATACATTAGTGTTGTCGCCTTCAGTGAACTTCTCTCTCATTTCTGAACACCAATCGATGACAGAATACAACCCTATGTAGACTAGCTATCCATCTAGGAACACAGCGGACGAGACGAGAAGATATGCGTTTTTACCAGGAGACAGTGTGGGAATTGTCGTTGTAGTAGTGGTCGTAGTTGTCGTTGTAGTGGTTGTGGTCGTCGTAGTAGTAGTTGTTGTTGTTGTAGTAGTAGTTGTCGTAGTTGTTGTTGTCGTAGTAGTAGTGGTAGTGGTCGTAGTTGTCGTTGTCGTAGTCTTGGTTGTTGTCGTCGTTGAAGTAGTGGTAGTCGTCGGTGTGGTTGTGGTTTTCCGGGTGTCTGAAAGTGGCACGACTGTTTGATGTCTCGCGTGGTCTATCGGCGAGCGTTTCGATCGATGTTCCCTTCAAACCTCAAAGTCCGAGTAGCGAACCTCTTACATGTATTGGGGTCACATATAGCTCTCTTCGTATACTCCAGCGATTGTCCGGGGGTAAATCCCAGCTGTTTGAAATATTCAACACACCACTCCTTGCCATGTGCCCCGGGAACCGCGAGGTTGTTCGGAATATGGCTCTTATGCCGGAAGGAATTCTTCCCGGGGGCATCACAATTATTCAACGAATACTGGCCGGGTTTGATCATTAATTTGATGGTCTCTGTAGTTCCCAAATCGCATCGATCATGATGGGCGTAGTATGATGCCTGGTCCTCCCATCCGACTGGCTCTGAGAGAGATGAAGCTGAGAATGGGATTCCTCAGAAGGTGAGCATTCCATAAGATTTTTTTCACTACGCCTCCGAGACGAAGGAACGGAGTTTGAAATGTTTGTAACGGTCGCGGGTTCGATTCGCGGCAGGGGCCTTTCCCGAGGATTTCCCGCTCGCTCTCCGTCACAGCGCACATCAGTTTCGAAAATGCGCGTGGCAGCATACGCTCCGCTGGCTTCGCGAATACGTGATGTGTCTCAGTGCTGAAGCTGCATGAGACATCCCAACACCATACGACAGCGTGTCCGAGTGGTTAAGGAGGTGGACTTGAAATCCACTAGGCTCTGCCTGCGCAGGTTCGAATCCTGCCGCTGTCGTTCAAGGTCTTGGCACACATCAACACTTGATACTCTGATGTCTATTGGAACTCCACATGGATAACTCACTCGAAATTGTTGTTGTTGTTTGTGTTGCAGTAGTGGTGGTCTTTTGGGTATCTATAAAACTAATATCAGAACAGCCCGATTCCCTAGGGATGAATGGAGACATGTGGAATTCCGTGATGACTATGTTCTATACAAAGGCTATCTAT
>NW_003201605.1:136110-142705 GCF_000006405.1 Perkinsus marinus ATCC 50983
GGGGCATCACAATTATTCAACGAATACTGGCCGGGTTTGATCATTAATTTGATGGTCTCTGTAGTTCCCAAATCGCATCGATCATGATGGGCGTAGTATGATGCCTGGTCCTCCCATCCGACTGGCTCTGAGAGAGATGAAGCTGAGAATGGGATTCCTCAGAAGGTGAGCATTCCATAAGATTTTTTTCACTACGCCTCCGAGACGAAGGAACGGAGTTTGAAATGTTTGTAACGGTCGCGGGTTCGATTCGCGGCAGGGGCCTTTCCCGAGGATTTCCCGCTCGCTCTCCGTCACAGCGCACATCAGTTTCGAAAATGCGCGTGGCAGCATACGCTCCGCTGGCTTCGCGAATACGTGATGTGTCTCAGTGCTGAAGCTGCATGAGACATCCCAACACCATACGACAGCGTGTCCGAGTGGTTAAGGAGGTGGACTTGAAATCCACTAGGCTCTGCCTGCGCAGGTTCGAATCCTGCCGCTGTCGTTCAAGGTCTTGGCACACATCAACACTTGATACTCTGATGTCTATTGGAACTCCACATGGATAACTCACTCGAAATTGTTGTTGTTGTTTGTGTTGCAGTAGTGGTGGTCTTTTGGGTATCTATAAAACTAATATCAGAACAGCCCGATTCCCTAGGGATGAATGGAGACATGTGGAATTCCGTGATGACTATGTTCTATACAAAGGCTATTCTATTGGAGCCCAGTGTAAGCGCTTCTCTAACAGCATACTCCTTACATGTATTGGGATCACATATAGCTTTCCTCGTATACTCCAGCGATTGTCCGGGGGTAAATCCCAGCTGTTTGAAATATTCAACACACCACTCCTTGCCATGTGCCCCGGGAATCGCGAGGTTGTTCGGAATATGGCTCTTATCCCGAAAGGAATTCTTCCCGGGGGCATCACAATTATTCAACGAATACTGGCCGGGTTTGATCATCAACTTGATAGTCTCGGTGGTTCCCAAATCGCATCGATCATGATGGGCGTAGTATGATGCCTGGTCCTCCCATCCAACTTGTCCTGACACAAAACTCCAAAGAAAGCCACCACGATTATCACACCAACGAGATAAGCTACGTATTCATGAGATTCAATACAGCAACGAATGCACCTCCGACGACCGATAAGACTTCACACCTACCGTGCCCAAGACTCAACGCATGGCGATGAGCCGTCCCCTTCAGCTCAAAACCTCCGCCCAGTTGTACAAGCGTCAGTAGGAAACAGTAACGCATATAAGGTGGAGCTCCAGCAACGTATATCCAATAGAAATTCTCGGAGAGATAATGGCTGATAACGACGCGAAATCATCACAGTAGGTCGGCACCCCCACACCCCCTCCCAAGCATGCGCTGTTACCAACACTTTCACCATCGTGGTTCAGAAACAGTCGCAGAAATGAATTCATTAATCATATCACACTCTTTAGGCCTCTCCCTGACGCCACCGCCTTTGTCCACAGTTCATCAAGTGTAAACTCCATGAGAGAGCCATCGCCGTCAGACCCCCTCAGAGATGTCGTTTCACAGTCACCTCCGACCGTGCCTTTTAGCACTCAACCGACGTTCGAGTTCTGCTGCAAAACACTCTTAACATCCTTGGCAGCCAATTCAACGTACTACTGGCCGGTCGACTTTTCACGATTGAAGACGGCCCACGCATAGCCCACCCTATCACCTACAACAACCTCGGCACCCCCAGTCCTTAGTTTTCTGATACAGCTCGGAACGATTGCTTCGCGCCGCTTATATTCCTGAGCATTGATCGTCCAATCCTGCCTGTCCAACACCATCATGAGTATCTCAGTCCCCCCTACTCTAAAATTTTCAACCGCCAAACTCTGAAGCGCTACAAGATACCTCTCACGCGCCCGGCTGCCCTCCAAGACCCTTGCCATTGCAGCTCGTGGTCAAATACACAAGTCTTATCAGCAAAGCATTCAGAACCTGCGCTTTCTTTCCTCCCGACGATGCCGACATGGACCGAACGACTCCGTTCCCTAAACGAGCCTCATATCTGTTTCTCCTCTCAAGAACTCGAGTCGAGGCCAGAGTGTTTCCAATAAGAAATCCATCATTTTTCCTAGAAGCACTAATATAGTATTGACCACCCTTGTATAAAAGCCGATACAGCGAAATTGCCAATGTTATGGGATCGCCCTTTGTAGTACTCCTTCCCTCTTAGTATTAGCATCGGTGAGACGGCGAGTGATAACAGGACGTGAAATACAACTGCAAGTGACACGATGGAGCACTATTAACAACGCAGAGGCGACCAGGTCACGAACAGCATACTGGTAGAAGTGGCGAACTCATACTACAGGGGTATGTTCCTTACAGTGTCGAAGAGATAGCGAACTAGGACAGTGGACGCAACCTGAGGGCGCTTCCTCGCAATTCTGATGTGCCATTGGTGTGGTATTCGCCCTATTTTTTAACCGGGACGAGTCCTGTGTAGATCCCTGAGCTAGCAGTAATACTTGCTGCGTTGTAGGAGAAATCGTACTCATCACTCCACCGCTCCGCTGTGACGGACATAGATGTCCCCCAGGAGAGACGTCTATGTGAGGTAAACGTGATGGGATACATCATTACAACGAGGGGGAGATGCCGTAATGACTACAGTTGAGTGGGGGCACCACTCGTAGTTCGTAATTGTCAATGGTACACTGTGTCCACCTCCCCATAGGCAGCCAGGTATGAGCATGGGTACAGCAGCAACGAACGGTGGTCGCCCGATTTCAGTTACGTTGATCGCTTCGCTCCGCTCAAAAAATGGAAAGATGAACTGCTTCGCTCCGCTTAAAACTCTCTCGCTCGCCCGTCTGGGAAAGTCGCTTCTTGCGACCTCCGAGCACTCAGCCGGGTCGTTTAGAAGACCTCTAGACGAGTGCCTCATAGCGTTATAGCCTCTTGGGGGTTCCTCGTCGGAAGTTCCCTACACTTACAAGGAAACTGATTTAGTGGTCTCCTTATTATTACGATTTCGGCGCTCACTAAGAAATGCTTTATTGCGACCAAGCCTAACTAGAGCGTCACATGAGCAGAGGGTGAAGTAGCAATATCGCCAGCCGCATAGTGGGTGTAGCCAACCAGTGTATCTCCTTTGCGTTTAATATGGCCCAGTCCAAGCGGAAGAACGAGTCTCAGCCGATGCCTCCACAGAAACCGAAGATCTGGCGTGCTCTGCTCCCCATAGGCGTCTTGCTCCTGCTCAAGCAGTTGCCTCTCAGCGAGGACCAAATGACTATAATCGGCCGAGTCGTTTTTGCCATCCGGTTGGTAGCTCAAACGGGCGTGTTTTTGATGATTTATAGAAGTATAAGGAGCAACACAGAGGGAGACAAGGAGATCGTTCCAGCTCACGAGAAGGACGCGGGTAAGAACATATCCAAGGCCCTCGAGGGTCGCATGTCGCATGTGGGCAGGTCTAGGCCAGATGGAACCGGTCGAAGCAATGACAGTTAAACAATATGATACCAACAAGTTGATGGACCTCGTGCAGAATCAGCTCATACAAATCGTCATTGTAAGCTCCTGGGGTTGTATATCGCCGTACGTACTTCGTATGAAGTCTCGAGGGGGAGGCGAATCGTCGTGAGTTTCAGGTCGTATTTATTCACTACAGGATGGGTTACGTCCAACCATTAATCCTGAGCTCGGTCATGGCGTTAATGACTCTTACAGATTCGGAGGTCTTCAAGCTGCATATATTGGAACAGGACCCCCACGACCATAGGTACGTCACTACTTGCTTGAGCTTGTTTTTTGTTATTCTCATCAGAGCACTGCGACGGCCGTTTGGTGGCGTGAATCCACACAAGAGCGGTTTCTCAGCACTTGTCGATCAGTTCATGGAGGCAACTGCGGAGGAGGATGAAGGGCCGAAGAAGGGCAAGGGAGCTAAGCCTTCCAAGAAATACACGAAAGCTCATTAGAGAAAGATTTGGCGAGTTTACGGTATGCGATGCGGTCTCCGATGCACCTTTTGTTACATACCAGATTTCTCCTTCTTTACTCCATTTGCGTTGATAAAAATATCGTGTCCAAGTGAAATGAGGGACTTTTCTCTGAAGAGTTTTCGCTCGACCGGTATGAACAATATCATTACGCCGGAGGTGGCAACTGCTTCGGTTGAATCAATCGTTGCGGACGTAGATTTGAATTCAACTGCTTTATCGGCAGAGGAAAGTGGAGTGTCGGTGAAGGTTGAGACGATCAACGTTGGGAGTACCCAAGGTACCGTCTTGTTGGACTCAAACGTTAATCATAAACCCGCCGGCTATTCATTTCGGGGAGAACTTTTTCTGTCTTTGCCCGAGTTGGAATCGGCGCGGGAGTGTTTGGAAGGCAGCGGATTTGCATTTGAGGAAGTGAAGACTCCACCCGCGTCGCCTCAAGCTGAGCTGTCCTTCGCGGCGACGGTCTCGGCTCTAAGGAGGAGTAGAGAGTCTTCGGGCAGCACTGCTGACGGGGCGAGCGAGAAGTCTCCTGTGATGAGGAGTTGCACTATGGGGAAGAGAAAAAGGGTAGTAAACGGTGGGTAAAATATTCCGATCGATTCAAGTTGTGAAATGAGATTCGATTTGTTAGTATGAAGACCAGTTTCTCCCATGAGCCTTTCAATGAGTTTCGTCTCTAGTGAATATTGTGGTGGCATTTGACTAGCAAAAAAATAGAAAAATTGATCAACTATTTCGACTTGGTAAGCCTCAGGGAGAAAGTGGAAGTGCTCCGTCCCAGTCCGCGAGCTCAAGTATGAAGATGAGCTCTGTAGATGAGCAAAGGATGGGGCTTCTACCTAGGCGAGGTTCTACAGTAAAGAAGGATAGTGTGCCTGTTAACGTCCCAGCAGCAGCAGCGACTATGACTTCCGGTAGTGCTATTTTAATGAGTGGAAAGGACCCGGGAGCTCGTATAGTGATGCCTCGAGGATTGGCGGCGAGAGCTGGTGAGGACGGCGCTCATTTGAAAACAGTTTTCATGGGAGTGTTGAACACTATTGAGGGCGATCAGGGATTTTCCGGTGCTGATAGTATACCATATTGGTTCAGTCATCCGGTTCTGCCTCGGCAAGTGGAGGGGGTCAGCTTTAGTGCGTGCCAGCTGCCCATCAATTTGGCCCATGTGCGGCATATGGTAGAAGAGGGGAAGTACATTACACATTTGGAGTTGGAGAGAGACTTACGTTTACTTGTAAGATTTGCATTGAAAAATTACCCTAAAGATTCGCAGCCGTTCAAGGCGGCGGAGCGGTTGAATAAATTGTGCACGGAATTGATGTTTGATGCATCATATCGCATTGAGAATGCGGACTATGTGGAAGTTCAATATCCGATGATTGACGAGCCCCCAGAGACGACTTCGGCTTCGAGCGCGCCCCATAGGCACCAGTCTAGTGGAGGGGGAGGGCATAAGGGTGGCAAACAATCAGTTGCTTACAAGAGTAAAGATGAGGGGAGTTCTAAGGAGGCGCGGAAAAGAGGCAGAAATTCCGGCGGTGCCGGGTCGAAGACGACAGAGTCAGAGTTGACGGCTCAGATAGAGCAGCTCCAGGATAAGATATCACAGTTGACGCAGTTCGTGTCGAATCTAAGCGAGACCCCTCGGGTGAGCGGCGGCGGTGGTGGGTCGGTTAGAAGGGATAGTGTGGGGGGCCCTAGAGGGCCGGCTTTGCCTTTGACAGCAGAGGAGAAAGTTAAGTTAGAGGAGGACATGAATCAACTGACGCCTGATGATCTCTGTCAAGTAGTGGATAAGAAGCTGCGTAACTGTCCTGGAGTCGTACTAGATCCTTTTACGGGGATGCTGCAGGAGCTAGATGTGGACATGATGGCCCCGAGAGACCAGAGGAATTTGAAACGCTATGTGGCGCGACTATTGAACCTTCGTAATCAGAAAGTGAAGGAAAATGAGGAGCGAGCTCGGGAAATAGTGGCGCAGCAAAGAGCACTGGAGCAACTCCAAGAGATGCAGAGGAGGCGCCGTCGGGCTAACTCCAGTAGCTCTAGCAGTTCGAGTAGTGGAGAGAGCAGTTGTAGTGATAGTAGCTCGGATGAGGAAAGTGATAGGGAAACGGAGCTCAAGCGACTGTTTCAGAAGGGGACTGCTATATCTGCGCAGGCCGGCGGTCGTGGACTGCGGTGAAGCTTCTCTCTATGGTGATCTCGTGAATGTAGTATTATTGTTGAGCCCTTTTCTGTCCAGCGTAAATCGATATGGACAATGTTAATAAAGTATATATATTTTTTCGTGGGTTTTGGCCGTCGTCGTCATTATTATTATTATATTTCGAACCGTCCATGTATTGCACGTGAGTTCATTACAGTAGGTGGATATTAGCTGTGATGGTGGTGCCCTTGAAGTTAATAGCTGTAGAAAGGGTTAAGCCGTGTAAGCTCCCTGTTGTGTTGAGTCTCTGGGCAATTGAGGACAGACAGGTTTGTATTGAACCATGAGTTGTAGTTCTTGCTGTTGTTTCCCTCTTAAAGGAGGTAGTAGTAGTAGTAGTAGTAGTAGTAGTAGTAGTAGTAGTAGTAGTAGTAGTAGTAGCAGCAGCAGTAGTAGTAGTAGTAGTAGTACG
>NW_003201605.1:142805-149232 GCF_000006405.1 Perkinsus marinus ATCC 50983
ATTCCCTGGTTTTACTCCTTGAGCCCAGCTGACCAGGTGCGTTGAATGTCTCCTCCATATGAACGGTTTTGACTTCTCAGGAGAAAGTGCGAAACGGCGAGTTATCTGATGACGAGGATGATGACGATGATGAGGTCAACAGCAATCGTCCATATCGTCCGAAAGCGGCATCGGGCGCTAACACTGGGAGAAATTCAGCGATGCGGAGAAGGGCACAATAGAAAGATAAGGTATACAGAAATTCAGCAGTACTTCCCGACTTTAGTTGTTTGCTTCAATTGGACCTCTCATTTGACAAGGGTTTTCTGCCAGGCTCTCCCCACCATGATGGTCTTTGTTGCAGCGGTGAAGGAACATGTTGGGGTGATGATGAGATTGTCTCGTAATCCTCGAGTTCGGTTCGAGTAATCAGTCAATTATTGAGAGTAGCGCGCCGAAGTCAATGGACTCCTATGTGTATTCGTAGACGAGATGGAAGACTCCTGAAGCATTCCGATATCGTACTTATCCTTACGGTTTTCCTACTACCCCACAGTGTGTTCAAGCTCATATTATCATTTACTCGGCTACGCTCAGTTCATCTCCGTACCGTTCGGAGCCATGCTGGGCTAGTTGTTGCACTAGCAGGTTCTGTTGATTGAATTCCCTTCCTGCTCGCTCTTCTTAATAGAGTTGAGATTTGATGTTGTATCTGCACTTGTGGAAACGTTCCTTTCGCGGGACTCCCATATTTGAACTTCCAATGGCGCTCTCTTGAATATTATTCTGTGAGTGATCAACTATGCAGCTCGTGTACATCCTAGTCGAGCAAGATTTGGGATTGTGGGATGAATACTTCATGTGTTAGTACCTCACTGACTTTATTCGTTGTGTTGGTTGCGTTCACGAAATAGCAACGACGTCGAAGGTTTGGTATCGGCCACTCGGATGCTCTACTTATGTTTATCACATTTCTAGTACCTGGTGGTTCATCGAGAGGATAATTAGCTTCGTTAGGAATCCCTCGGAGCTGAGCGTAGCCACGTGTTCTCTATTTCATACATGTCGAGTTCGTCTGGCGCCGCTCAGGGCAATAAGAAGTCATCTGATGAGTGTGTGAAAGTAATCATTCACGTATCAGGGAGTCACATCGTGCTGAACGTTTGCGTTGCACAATTTCACAGTGTTGGAAATATGCACTACGTCAACTACATGTTTTGGTGACAATATGAAAATTCTAAGGAAATTTTGGGGGATTCTTGTTGGGTATTATTGGGGGAACTCCTGAGCTCAACTGGGGTGAGCTATCAGTTTTTCCAACACTACTGTTGCAGGTCGTAATCCGTGCAAGGCCCAGTATCGGTTCAGTCGGTGTGGAAGTGCCAGAGTCACTCACTGCTTCATCTGGCACCGCATCTGCTGAGAACGACTGGTGAATCTTGGGGATTGGTTTCGGATCAGTATTGTCGTATCGCAACTCGCTTGTATCGATGAATCAAATACTTGAAGTATCCAGATTACCTCCATCGTTGTTAATCGTTAGGGAACTCACCGCAATGGTTGAGGTTCTGTCTACAGTGATACTCATAAAATCATCAACTAGCTTCACGAAGTTGAAGCGAAAATTTCCTTAGTTGTGCAATCTGCACAATTACATTCGTCGAGAGACGGGTTCACGAGTGTATCAGGTACACCATAGATCCAATGGGAAAATGTGTGCAAGTCGGTCATGCTATTCTCTGCTACTCTAACGTCTTCGGCCCGGAGGCGACACAGGAGGACGTGTACAATACAACTGTTGGAGAGGTTTTGGACGCCGTCCTCGACGGTTTCAATGGCGCAGTTTTCGCGTAATTGTAGCTGCCATTCGGTATTGACTCATCACGCGTGTCGAGAAATGATTGTACCTAGTTAAGAGGCTGAGACGACTAACATTGTATTTCACGTGACGTGAAAGTTGATAGTATTCTTGATGGTTTTCATATCGGGCAGGTACGGCGTTACTGGGAGTGGCAAGACATTCACGATGATGGGAAGTACAGAGAATAAAGGTGGGTACATTTCGGCTTGATAATGGTATCACATTATATCTTGTCTGTTTACCCTTCCATCGATCGTGTCACACGATCGATGGAAGAGTAAACAGGTAAACAGGCTTACACACGATTCGTGTGTAAGCTGCTGATGTGAAGTGCCACAGGTTTGATTCCACAATCATTCGGAGAGCTATTTTATAAAGTGAATGCTCGGCCGGGAGCGACCATCTCGGTGTCCTTCCTCGAAATCTACGGAAAGAAACTCGTGGATCTCCTTAACACTGATGCAAGAGCACTCTCGGCAAAGACGAATACTACCACAAACTTGGAGATATGTGGCAACAGCACGAGAATCCACGTTCGGGGCATAACGGAAATCGTCGTTAAAAACGAGACACAGGCCTTGGAGGTTCGACCTTTTCAACCTGTTGCTGTCACAACGACCATTAACTCTCGAGGTCCTTCAAGACGGATGTAAGATGCTGCACTTTCGTCAAACGGAGTGCAATGAGTCATCGAGTCGATCACATGCAGTGTTTACCATCAATTACACCAGTTGTGCCGGGCGTCGCTCTAAGCTGGTCATGATTGATCTAGCAGGGAGTGAGAACGTCAAGAGGAGCAAGGTGACAGGTTGACTTGCACGCCGGTGGTCTCGTGTCACACCAGGTGAACAGAGACGGTGTGAAGGAGGCCGGAGAGATCAACTCCAGTTTGTCTGTGCTGGGCCGTGTTGTTGAAGCCTTGAACAGTGGCAGCTCGCATATCCCTTACAGGGAGTCTCTATTGACCCGTCTCCTCCAGGATTCTCTGGGGGGCAGTTGCAAAACTTGTATGATAGCAACCATTAATCCCGAACGAAGGTGAACTCTCTCGAAATCAAAGAACTGATCTGAACAACGTGAATTCACACAGCTAATTTTATGTCGGGTCGTTATCGGTATTGCCAGTAATCAGTAGTGCAAGTTCTTTGGTGTATTATCTATGGTCTTATGATAGGAAAGAAAGTGAATACCGGCAGACTATGAATACGCTACAGTTCGCGCAGCGTATGAGCAAGGTCGTGAATCGCCCAAAAGTTGTCGCTATCGATAACGTTGATAAGCGGGGCAGCGTGAGCTCTCCTGTAGGTCTAGACTAATGGTTGCAGCTGCTTCCCGTAGTAGCTCGTCAGTCATGTGCATGCGTGGATGCCTATAGATGCGGAATGCGACGAGTGTTTGTATTCCTCAGCGAGGAATTCTCAGGGTTTCAACCGACGAGAATTAGAGGAAACGATGACTCGCACGATGGAAGAGTTCAAATCCGAGTTCAAAGGCTGGAGAGACAATCTGGAAAATCTCGTTGGACAGAACAATCGGACGTCTTTCGCCGAGCTAGAAGAAGTTAAGCGTGTCCACAGGGAAAACATCGGAGCGAAAGAGCAGCATATCGAGGACGTGAGGGTAGCCTTGCACTGTTCCTGCTGAGCAGATAGCCTCGGCTTGAGGTGCAACTTGAGGCTGCTAGAGATGAAATTGAGCGGCTCCGCGCGGCAGTGTCGGACCGTTCACGAGAGGCAGAACGTTATATAGAGGAAACTAATGAGAAACACCGCAGGGAAACTAGAAAGCTGAATGATGTGCTTTGAAGATCCTCAAGCGGCAGAGAGTGTTTTGACGGCCATGCATAATCGGTCCTGTCAGGAACTGGTATCTGCTGCTGCCGCCGCAGCCTGCAACCAACAGACCGCTACTAGACTGGAAGCTGAGCTGATAGAGATGAAGAGACAAGTACGACACAAGCATAAATTCTATCGATGCTATGCCTCTGTTGGAATAGCATGTCCTTCGTTGTGGGTAACTCATGTGCACCTTGGCAGGTTTCTCGCACTCCTGGGTTGACATCACAACTGGAAGTCCAAGGTGCTGAGATTCAGCGTTTACGTGCAGCACTGGAAAGGGTGACCAGAGAGAGGGATGAAGCGATGGGGAAGATGAACATCGTTTCCAACGACGTCCGTACGGAGGCGAAAAGAGATGAGAACGCCAAAGTGAGCAATTTGAAAAAATACTTTGCAATGCAAATAACGAAACAACGTATATGCAAACTTGCGTCAACTTACTGTTAAATAACTTACTTACATATACTCACTGACTCACCAGTAGATTCCAAGATGTAAGAGCACCGCTAGTCTAATGGTTAGGATATCTGCCTTCCAAGCAGATGGTCCGGGTTCGATTCCCGGGCGGTGCAGTTTTTCTTCCAATTTTTTCTTGGTCGTGTATGTCATGTAAGTGACAGGGCGCAAGACATCTTCTTCTGCAGGAAGGAGCTTTCAAACTCAGTCCCACTGAGACCAGTCTTGTGAGAACGCTGGCTGTGTCACACGCCTCGGACGCCGTACTGAGTGTGCAGAACGATAGTGAGAGCGGATCCGCAGAGCTACTCGTGAGGTGCCTTAGACGTGCAGCAGCGTCAGCATCTGTTGTTGTCGATGGGTTCTGAGGACTCCTGCTTTCAGGAACGCATGGGTGCGCCAGGACCCATTCCAGGAAAGAGAGGTAACGGGGGATGCTAATTGTGTCTCGAGTCTCTCTGAGACACGGCGTAGTGTGATCGGCAAATGGGTGTTCAAATAGTGTCGATTGATTGGGCGCGACTGAGGACGTCTTTTGTCTAATTCAAGGCAGGAGTGTGGTAACCGCAGCGTGGTTTCAGGTGCTAACATACTCGGAGGGCTCCTTGACTCAACCTAAACGGGAGGCCTCCCCGGTAGCACAGCGGGAACTCAGAAATGTCAATACTGGAGATCGTGTAACCATCTCGACATTTATCATACAAGCTACTCATTGTATCCATTGTTCTGTCATAGACCCCTGTACCCGACTATTGTTTGCGTGTTTTTTCACTTAGTGGTGGACTGGCGATACGAGACCCGTGATGAGGCTCTTGGAGCGCCGAGAAGGGCACGGGCACCGACGACCGAGCACGGAATGTGTTCTGCAAAGCTACACTCATAGGGCCCCGCCTGTGCCCACGAGCCCCATTGGGTCGGTGTATTCGAAGCGAGCGTATTGTCACACTGGGTTGCAGGCTCCACCTAGAATCAGTTGAGCCACTCGACCGCAAACTGATGGAGAGTGTTGATCGTCTTGAAGCTTACGTATCCCAATATAGCTGTCAGCACAATGTTCCCACCATCGAGAAGTTGAGTCACGATCAGCAGTGAGCAGCGATAAACTAGCGTAGCCAAACTCTCAGGCAATAACTCGAGAGCTGAAACATATCTACACCGGAGCGAGCGTCTCTCCTGAGGAGCTTTATCCTACTGTTTACCATCTCCTCGTCGAAGTCCTACATCTTGGCAGTACGAAACTTTCTCAGTTGGCACTGCGGGTAGCCGCAGTTGAAGCTGTACTTGCTCATCAAGATGAACGCGTACAGGTGCTCTCGCGATTATGCTGGAACTCGCCGGTCAACCGGGCTCGTTGTGTGACAGATGCAGACCGAATGGGACTGCCTGAACTCCTTGTCACAATCCTGGAGGTGTTTGTTACATTACTGACCGAATTCTCTGAATGCCTTACTCAGGATTCTGGTACCAGTGAGCGACTGGCTGCTCAGGCGACGCGATTTACAACGGTTATCATAACGCAAGCGTGGCGAGGTATGGGGAAGTTGAATACGAGATCTGCTGGTGCTGTCATCCCAGATGCATCGGAGGGTCCCGGGGTTCCTGTGCCGGTGCCCTACTGTTCGACAATGATGTTGCGAGCCCTCGTGGTGGCTTTCAAGCAGCACCATGCGAACCCTGATATATTCGTTCATACGTGCTTTTGTATCTACGGGTTCATACAGTATCACTCAAAAAGGGGTCCATCGGATGATGACGATGAAACGCTGCGACAGGTGATAGGTCGTTCTTCGGGCACGATGCTCATTCGGGTGCTGGTGATAGAGGACTTATTCTGGGAGCCTCAGGGCATCGAGATGCTTCGCGAGAGTGACATTGTCGGAATAGTCCTCGAAGGTCTCAAGAAGCATCATCTTGTCGATAAGATGAGTGGCTTTGCTGGCGTACAAGTACTGCAAGTTTTCTTCAGCCACAGAAATGCCGGTGAGCAGTCCGTCGATCGGCTACTACTACTACTACTACTACTACTACTACTACTACTACGATGAGGGCCCCGTGCTGATGCGGAGCCGTGACCATGAAATTTAAGATTCGTATCTCACCGATGCCGATGATTTGATGATACAAGAAGCTACTGAACTCATCCTGCGAGTGATGTGCATCAATACAGGCCACAGCGGTACATACAAGCATTGCGTGCTACTGCTGCAGACTCTACTGGCTTCCGCGCGGTATAGCGAAAAATGCAAAGTGAGCAGAGTATGCCATTCACATATTTGCTTATCTCGATGTCGGC
>NW_003201605.1:149332-157079 GCF_000006405.1 Perkinsus marinus ATCC 50983
TGGGTGAAAATACCAGGGCGGGCGCTCATGCGCGTAGAGGCAGACGACGACAGTGAGGGTCTTGCAAACGCCCGATACTGTTGATAACTATACAGATACCGTGTATGGTACGCTCATCTGCCTGACCCGGTTCTTCGGTGTGGAACTTGACTGACTTCTGGATGCCAAGCTGTTGTTGTGGCTTTTGTCATGACTGTTGTGATGCCGCATGGATCGTATATTACTGGTTTTCAATTCGGATTGGCTTGCATGTGTTGAAAATCATTACTGCCCGCATAGATCGGGCCGTTGCAAGTTGTCTAGCGGCTGGGGCTGATATTGGCGCGGCTGGGGACTCCGATTATCTTATCGGGAAATGACCGAAAGGCGGGGTCCCCAACCATGCCCGGTAACATCCCTGGTGCTGTTGATTCATGGCGTTCCGTTGTTCACAGTAAGTGTTATCAAGTGGGAATAACCTCCTGTGTCTGTTCGATCACTGTAGTGTCCAGAAGGAAGTGGCCACGACTCGTGCGATCATTGAGTGTTAGGATTCTCTATTGTGTTCATATGCCTGCAACCTGCCGAAACAAGCCCACCATCCCTGAGCCAAGGGCGCCCCCTGTGGTGCCCAAAGCTGAGGAGTGCTCCTGGGGGGACACTACATTCAATGGACGATACCCGCCCCTTCTGAGCAACCAGTATGTTGAGAAATTCAGCGATGCTCACGCTAGGCTCTTGCACGGGTACTGTCTGCGATGTTTGTTCTAGCGAGCTGGGGTGATGACCAGGTGTCTGACACGGGGGGAGCCCCCGCCGTTGGTGGTCAGCAACTTGCAGTACGAGACGATCTTGTCTCGAAGGCTTTGTCGAGTTAAGCTGGAGCAACGGTAGCGGCAGAGATCAGTTGTGGTTTTATTCGTGATGAAGTGGCTTTTTGTAGGCGCGTATTGTTGGGCCTCAATCCGGATGGTAGACGTGTTGAACGGTATAAGTGGAAAACTAGGAGTGACTATGCTAACTCGAGGGTCAAGTTCAGAGGGCAGTTTGTGAAGGAGAAGTCGGAGCATTTGGCCATCGAGGACGCACCGTCAGGGGAAGGGAAACTGCCACTTGAAGACGCCAATTCATGAAACATTTCCTTGCAGTGATCTCCTTGTTGTGTTGAGTCAGCTGAATGCGTAAAGTCAATTTCGATCAACAGAATTGGAGCAGCATGGGTCGATGGTAGTTTTTGACTTACTTTTTGACATTTGACAGTATTTGATGGCATCAGTGTGGTCTTGGACCAGTCGCGTTTGGAGTACCCTCACTTTCGACTGGGTATCCATCGACTCTTGCTGGGCCGGTGAGCCCAATACGGCGCCCGATCTCCCGCAGAAAGTGAGCCTAGGCATAATGATACATTCTCCATGTCGTCTGACCCGTATACGGTTGCTGTCATTGCCTGGTGCTAGTGTGGAATGTTAAGAAGCTGCGCCGTTGTATTCGACAGTCATTGTACACCAAGCGCAGTACATCTGTGAGAATTTTTGCTGTTGTCAGATTCTCGGTCGCCACTCTCGTGGGGGCGTCACTTTCGACCTACGCGGCCTCGCATGGGAATTCCGTCTGGAGCTCATCCAAATCTTTGTCATCGAGCTTACACTTCACTGCATGAACCTGCAGTCGATCATCTACCTCCAGACACTGTTGTCGCTGACCGAAGAGCCCCCAACAGCTGACCTGGTTTTTCTGTTGGCCAACGTAGCCTTGTGGCTCTTGAGAGCTCATGCCAGCTACTGGATCTCCTGTGTAAAGGCCCATATACGAACTACGCTCATCTACACAGTGCATTGCACCAGCATCGGCTTGGCCGCAGACACCGCTCGAGGGCAGTCTATTCCGAATCTCATGTTCAACGACACTGCGGACGCTGTTGATGGTCTCGTCGCGTTGGTAGCTGCCTGGCGTCTACCCATCGAGTTTTCCAGCTCGCTTTACGTGTTATGGACGAACCTCACTTATGGGGTCATTCCGTGTCTTCTGATGATAGTCGTGCTGCGTAGTGCTGCACTTGCTCTCTCTATCGTGGATGGCAGCGAGCGCTGGACCTGGCAGGCTCGCAGAGACGAGCGCATCAACTTGTGTGAAGAAGCTTTCACTCCTCCGGCTTGTGGCACTCTGGCTCGACTGGGGTGGACCAGAATTTGGGTTCAACTTATTCTGCGAAGTAGAGAGAGGGAGCTTACCCTCCTTGGTAGGCGCGAGTGGATGCGCAAAATTCGTGAAGGCATCGACTATGCGCAGCCTCTGATGGTCCAGTTCGTAGCGGCCCTGGTTATGATCACTACAACGTCAGTCCAGCCCGCCGCAGTGGTTCCTATGTCGCTGATGCTGGGCAACGTAGCGGCTCCTATGAATCAGTTCCCTGGGGTGATACTGAGCTTGTTGGATTGCCGAAGTGCCCTACAGCGGCTTCACTCATTCTCTGTGTTGGTTCCTGTCCGAGCATGTGCACAGGATAAACCCGAGTTCACGCTTGATCCGAGATTTGAAGGGCGCGTCGTTGTCATTGATGTGAAGAATGGCGCCACACTTGCAGCAAAGCTCCTAGCGTCGTCGACTAACACAGCAGTTGTCCGACAGACTCCGCAGCTTTTGACCGGTTGTGGTGATACTGTGCGAGACAATATTTTCTTTGGATTGAAAAGAGACGATGCTTGTCTTGATAGCGCAATGCGACTGGCATGCTTGAGAGACTTGCCTGTGTCGAAGAAGGTTGAGACTCTGTCGATGGGACAAGGGGCGAGAGTGTGTTTGGCTAGAGCTTACTATCGTATCCTCTCTGAAGAGGCTAGGAGCACCGTCCTTGTCCTAGAGGAACCTTGTATCTCCCTGGACTCGAGGACGTCGACTATGGTGATTGCCAATTTAGTCGAACTGTTGAAGCACACTACGTCAATCGTGGTGTCGACAGACCATGCCGAAGCCTTGGTATCAAACTTGCCTCGAGAGGTTGTTTTCGTCGCTAGTGACCGCCCTAGAACCTCAGGTCAGGAGTCCTATAGAGTTGATTCAGTGGCGCCTATTGGTAACGCTGTGAACGACTCGGTGCCTGAGTGGGAGAAGGAGTATAATTCACGATGTCACAGTCGATGTGTGCCGTTAGACATCTATCTAGCGTTCCTGGCTTATGTTGGTAACGGTTACACTTATTTGATCATGGTGCTCATCGCTGGGATTATGGCCACTCAACACTTTCTGGAAGTGTTCTTCTCCAGAGTAGCTAATGGAGAGCGAGAACTCCTATGGAGTTATGCAGCTTTCCTTACGGTCTTTCTCATGTGTAACTTCGGAGCATTCCAAGCTGAGGTCTCCGGCGGGCTCCGTGGAGCTAATAAACTTTTCGCTGAGTTCGTCTCTGATCTGCCACAATATGCCATTTCTCTGGACGCCGTTGGAGGTCCTGATACTCTAAGTCGGCTCACCTCAGACGTCAATGTGGTCGATCATACTTTGACCCGCACTCTTGGTGTCTTGTGGGGAGCTGTATTATACCTTCTTTTCAAAGCTGCTTTCATGGTATGGACGTCACAGAACTGGCGGGTGACCATGTCTATGATTTTGCTAGTATGCTTAGCATTCGAGATGATAGCAGCAGGCCCATTTCGTCCAGCTAACCGCGGGGTTCATCGGAGGGCTGCGGCCGCCTTGACCCCGGTGATGGCCGCGGCACACGGCAGTTTCGAGGTCCGCGACACTATTCGGTCGTATAACGCAGCATCGTGGGTCGCTGATCAGTTCTTGGTGAATGCTACTGAAAGTGCGAGATGGCAGTTGCTTGAGGATGCGTGTCGATGTTGGCTCTCTTTGCGTCTGGAGATCATCGGATTCTTCCTAACTGTCCAAGCTACCTTTGGAAGGCGGACTGAGGACCCAATACTCGCTGGCATGTGGATCACCACTGCTCGAGCTGTCTCTGGTATCGTACAACAACTTATACACAACTGTGCAGATATTGAGCGTGATTTCGTTTCCGTGCAAAGGCTTGCTGATGATCCTTTCCCTGGTCAAAAGGAAGTCAGGCCGGTGCAAGAAGAGAAGATCTCTGGTGGCACGATCGTGATACGGAAAGCGACAGTTGGGTATGGTGATGCCATCATCCTCGAGGGTGTCAATCTGGTTGTAAATACTTCTGAGAAGTTGGCTCTGGTGGGGCCCTCAGGGGCTGGTAAGACCACTTTACTGAACACGATACTAGGCGCGACCAGAGTGTTTAATGGAAGCGTCTGCATCTGTGGCGTGAGCCCTCGTCAAGCCAACAGCAGTCTAGTTGTTCAATGCGTACCTCATTCTCCTGTTCTTTTCCGAGGATCATTGCGCCAGAACCTCGATCCCGAAGGAGGGTTGGTCGACAACCTCCTGTACGATGCATTGTTTGCTGTTGGTTTGCCGGAACTGGCATCCAAAAATTTGGAGTGTGAGGCGTCCGACATCGTCAACACTACGGGTGATCGTATACGTCTCTGTCTTGCACGAGTTGTCCTGGCCCGGAGATTCGGTCAATTGCGAGTGATACTGCTCGATGAGTGCGCCGGAGTTTTCCCGGATGAGTCTGCGAAGAGGTTCGTTGGAACCTGTCTGAGATTGTTTGAGGAACAAACTGTTATTATGACGACCCATCGCCGATTCTTAATGACTCTTTTTGATAGAATTGTGACGATTGAATAATTTTTTTAGAGCGTTGTTTCGAGTTGTATGCTGAAAGTTCATCACAACATCGAACGAACGTTCGCACATCGAGTGAATCTCCAGAGTAGGACCCAGCTGAACACAGAATGCATCAACTTTATCGAATCCAAGATGATCCAGCCACTGTCATATACTCTCTCTGATAAAAATTGCGGTTATAGCAACCGCCAAGTAGTCAGCTGGTAAAAGCTCTTTTTTCTCATTTGGTGAAACATTGCGTTGTAACGACTACGATGATGCCGTATCAAAACTGGTACCGACCACTGGTCGGCGACCAGTAGTGACTTTAAGCATGCGGAGCTAGCACCGCCACTCGTGATTGGAACTCTTCTTAGGCGCCTTGATGCAACGAAAAGCGCGAGCTCTATGGAAGCCCACTAGAACATTGAACACAACATGCTGTCCCCATGAGACACTATGATGGATGGTCAATGGCGCCACGGTCTGGCCCATCAAAGAATGCACCTTGGTCCACAACTCATTCTTTTTGACCTCAACTTCCTGTTCGAAGCGTATGATACTCGGTAGAGTTGTCCAAGCGGCAAAGGCCTGTCAGAAATGAGCTACATAGGAGCCGACATGCTTTGTTACTCTCATTTTAGTGCGACCATTGGCGTTGGCGTCGGCCATGCTGCACTTGGCCGCGTAGGAGGCAGTCACCACTTCATACCACGCTCTGAACACTCGTAGATGCCGAGCTCGCTCAAGGGTAGCTGTATAGCATCGAACCCGGTCTTCTCGAGCAATAGGGACAGCCTCTCTCAACAATACGAAGACGCGCCTTGTCAAATCTGAGAAACGCTTGAAGCGTGGCTACTGTGTAGCACGACCAACTTTGCCTTTGAAATTCCCTTGCTCGGTTTGAATCCCTCCGACACCATTCGAGCCATATCGTAAAGGCTTTGATGCTCTTCAGTCGGATCACAGTGAGGTACCAACGCTCCGCTTTCAATTCGCGGAACTTCCTCTCCTCAACGATATCGAAAAACCCTCCGAGAGCCTTTCTCAGAGTAGCCCTAGCCCATATACTCCTGGCAGATTCTAGCTTGTTCATGATGAGAGCTCGATTATGCTCAAACGCCTGTCGCTTGAGCCTGCGGAGCTCGAGGTTATCTCGGCGTCGCCATTCTTCGTTTGCTTCTCTGGTGCTCTCGTCGGCGATGGTCATGCGTTGTTGCTCCTCTCGTCGCAATTCCCGTGCCAACTTCGAACACTTTAACTGTTGAGCTCGCTGGTACATACGAAGCACTTCTGGTGGTGTCTCTAGAGAGGTCACCTTTCTCCGAGCTCTGATGAGGATCGACACAGCTATCCCTAGGGGTATTCATACTAAACGCCAAGATACGATACCTAAGCTTCGGCCTACGAATTGCATCATGTCGGTCCGAGCTCCCTTGAGTGCATGCCTCCTCCTCCCGGACGGGTACCGTGGCTCTCTCTCGTTGCCTGTGGTTTGGCACGCCTCTGGATCGTCGAGCAAGAGCTGCAGCGACCCTCGCGCGGAATCCACTCGGTTCCTGCTCCCTGAATGCAGTAGCCGTATATTGCAATACTGATCTTCAAAGGGCTCACTTCCGAGCCACTAGCTTGCGCCATTTCCTGAGCGTCCTCCTCAATACTTGTGAAGCTCGCCAACGTATAACTTCTTCGATCTTTAGCTCTTCTTGTGCTCTTTCTATACGCTGCCACAATGCTGACCTAGTCTCGTCGAGCCAGGCGCAGAAGTGTTTGGTTTTCACAAAGTAAACTTGCACTTTTCGTGTCTGCAGTGGAGGAATGCGCTGATTTTTGATGTATTGGTAACCGCTCACTTTCACAGCGAGAAGTCTCCAATTCACTGTTGCCCGCAGGAGCTCTTTAAAACCCTTACGGATCAGAGCTCGGCTGCGTCGTTGTTGCCACAACGATAACGTAGAGACTATACTGAACAAGAGCGTGAGGAGTCTTCATTCCACATCGCTCCGCTCACATTTCCACACTCCGTTGCCATCTAGCATATTGCCGTTGTTCACGCTTTTCAGCCGAGTCCTGCAACTTAGGTAACCCCGGGGCCTGTTTGTTCAGCGTGGCCGTCGAGACCTCATCCAGTTGTTGACATTCAGTCTTCGCTATGCCTTGGCGTCTGCTGGCAGTCCTCCTGCTCCTGGAGGAGGGTTTGGTAGCTGTTAATGTATTATGTTCAGAGCGACGACGTAACTCCTCGATCTCTCGTCTGACTTGTGCTCTAGCTAGTGTCAACAGCCGTCTGTCATCTTGGGTAGCGTCATGGGTACTTCCGTTCGTCACCGCACTGCCTAGACGTGGTTTAGTCTTGTCAATAGGCCGAGGAGCAGACGCCCTTCGTTTCGCCATTCTATCCCGCCTTCTAGCCTCCATCGTATACACCTGCATCAGGACTGTGCAGTGTCGCGGGCAGTTGTTCAATCACAGTGTCGTCGAAAACCGGAATTCCCTCCGGATCCCGGCTGAACACTCTCGTTGGCGTATCAGTGGGCCGTTGTACCGTAGGCTTCGCGAGCCGGTGAAGGACCTATCGGTGGACCGTCAAGATTAACCTGATCGGATGCCACCGTGGGAGTACTTGAGTGGCCAGTGCCGCGTCTCGGTCGTCGATTCCTCTAGCAGCGCACAAGGCACTCAGCTTAGCTATACTGCTCTGGTGAATGGTGTACGCAGATCGATTATCTTGTGGATTTCTAGTAGTTCCGTATCGATCAGCTTGGGCGGCCACGGTGTCGTCAGGCCATCGGTGATTCTTAACTCGTGGATCGTCCTCTATCTTCGCTGATTCATCCTGTACATCTACCCACGACTTCAATAACGCGCCTAATAAGGTTCCGTCATGAACTTCCCCTTCCGTGTTGCAGTATTGGAATATATACTTGGTTTCCTCAGCCAAGCTCTCTACATTATGACTTAGAATAGAAGTGCACGAGAACACACAAGAAGTTCTCAAAATGTTATTGTCATCAACGCGCGCATTTGACAATGTACCTATTTCCTCAGACTGCTGTGTTGGAATTACGTAGAAATT
>NW_003201605.1:157179-164157 GCF_000006405.1 Perkinsus marinus ATCC 50983
GGGGGATAGGGATAGGTCTAGACATGCCTGTAGGTGAGATGATGCAACGGTGACCTGGTACGACAAGAGATGCTCACTAATGAACTGCTTTCACTCCCTTTCCCTGAGTCTTCCAGAGTCTTCCAGCGGCATCGTGGCTGATGGTGAACTCCTTAACCTTTGCACTGTAGTATAGCTAATACTACGTAATACCATTGTTCCGCCCGTCTCTCTGCGGGCTCTGTTTATTTCTTTGACTGGTTAAGGCTGTTGATGAACGTTTCACGTATGACTCGTATAATCTACCATGTCAAACGTGTATAATTCTGTTTAAAAACACTCCTTTTCCCTAAGTACCTACAGCGAGCAGCAGGGAAGACCCAAACTTGCTCTCTCGGCCACCCTAGTGACTCCTCCACGCCGACCGGGACTTATCAATAACCATCTGGTCTCACTGAAGACTAGCGCTCCCTGCTCCTGCGGGTAGCCTTGGCCCACGCGCTAATTGGTTCCTCTTTGCGGAGCTTCTCTTTATCCACAGGCTCAGGTCGTGACCCAAACCCATGTGATGGAAACTCTACACTGTGTACGAGTCCAACTGGCGTCCTATTGATGCCAATAGTGGGGCCTCGTTCATCCGTAAAATTACTAGCTTCGCATTTTCTCTGGCGGGCGGAAAGGGGAACGATCACGCACGCTAGATAGGCGACTCCACGAACGAAGGCATCACAGACGTATTCGCAATAGACAACCGCTGTCTCTATCTTACCGCCGCTGAGTCGGTCTTTATCAAGTGCTCTGTCCTACTATGGTCGAACCGAACGGACCACACAGAATTGAATAGATGATCACTCCAACTCCTCGCAGTTCGGGAGCTCATTGGAAAATGAGTTTAGGTTTTCTGACCTCTCGAATTGGAGGATAGTAGAGTAGAGAATGGTAAAATTGAAGGAGATTTTTTCAGTGACTAATCTGATTTGAAATGAGTAGTGGCTTAAACAAGTACAAGCTTGTTTTCCTCGGAGAGCAGGCCGTCGGGAAGACCTCTATCATTACTAGGTTCATGTATGATACTTTCGACTCCAATTATCAGGTAGCAACTCTACTCTGCCTGATTCCCACTCGCCTTCAGTGTTGGAATATATGCTCGTTTTCATCAGCTGAGTTCTGAAGTTTCCTCACTGATTATAGAAGTGCGCGGAAACCGACAAGAATTTCCCTAAATTTTCTCATAATTTTCAGCACATGTAGCTGTCCATGTGCATATTCTTCAACACTCCTCCCTTCCTTTCAGGCCACTATTGGCATCGACTTCCTCAGCAAGACGATGTACCTCGAGGACCGTACTGTGAGACTCCAGCTCTGGGATACCGGTATGAATAGCGGCTAGGTTACTGGAGACTGGGTTCATGTTGGTCGTGATTCTCTTCAGCTGGCCAGGAGCGTTTCCGATCTCTCATTCCGTCGTACATCCGGGATAGCAGTGTAGCAGTTGTCGGGTATGACATCACCAATAAGTAGTAGAGGCAGTGTAGGGGTGGACGGCAGGGACCGGTGTGTGCCAGGGCGTCCTTCATGAACTGCGAGAAGTGGATTGATGATGTTCGTACTGAGCGAGGCAATGATGTTATTATAATGCTTGTGGGCAACAAAACTGATCTCGCAGACAAACGGCAGGTATTTGTGCTCATACCACACCCTGTTCAATTCATGTTCATCAGGTTTCCACTGAGGAAGGGGAGCAGAAGGCCAAGGAGCAGGGCGTTATGTTCACCGAATGCAGTGCTAAGGCTGGGTACAACATAAAGGCCCTTTTCAGGAAGCTTGCTGCTGCCTTACCCCAATCCAATGATCAAGGTGCTGGTCAACAAGGGCAAAGTCAGAGTAATACTGTGGTCACCTTTTATTGCTATAGAATCATTGCTGATTGTCTCAGTCGTTGACATACAGTTGAACGCTAGTAATTCCGAGCCCCAAGAGCATGCTAAGAAATGTGCATGCTAATACTGCAATGGTGAGAGGATGGCAACTTTGGGTCTAATCATCCGAGACGCGAATCGATAGTGCTGTTGTTAAGGAGATCTGCTTCTCATCGTGTATCATCGATCATCATCATTCTCCTTCATTTAATGGCCTTCTGTATTATCGACTTGCGTTTAGTGGAATTTTTGAAAGATGTCGAGCCCTCGGATCGAACCTGGGTGGATGTACAAGTAATAGGACAGAAACATGTAGTTCAAAAACCCGATGTTCTGGCTTGGAGCTGTGCTCTGCTGCTCCTTAATCCTAGATTTTGGTAGTAACACAGCAACGAGGGTATGCGTCAGATGGACTAGACTTCAGTTTCTTTTGGGAAATACAACTGTCAATGTAGTCAAGTGCGAAGGACAAAACTACCGTCGTTCGTACTTGGGCAAGCAGACTGGCTAGTGACTATTAGGGCGTGGAGGAATGGCTCTCCTGGGAGTATTTTTCCATTACTCGGAACACAACATCAGGTTTTCTAACACGACGACAAGTATCGGGTGGTCATGGGGAGTCTTCAGCGGCTGTCGGCTCTTGATGGGTTGACATCGCCTGTTGTGAGAACGTATGATACGCCTGAGGCGGCGGTCCAATCCTTACATCAGCCATCATCGTCCAGGACTCGCGAACTCTCTCCCGAAGCTCCATTATGAAAGTAAGATTCGAATCCATAAGTTGACGAGATTCTGGTGAGCCTCCGAGTTCACGTTGGGCCTTGTATTGACGAATGAACTCGGCCCAGCAGGTGTCGATAGCGTCGAATGCACGGCTCCCTCGCGCTATGAGTGGCTCAATGCTCTTCGCTTCATTACGAGATTGGTCCTCTCTCATTGAAGACCTGGGACAGATAAGAGATGGTTGGAGTTTGAGTGAGGGAAGAAGTAATCGTGCATGAAGCAGGCTACTCACTCATCATCCATCAGTGCACGATCTACCAATAGCCGAGCTAGAGTAGACTGTAGATAGATGGGCTGGTCAGGCTCCGAGGGAACCGCCTGAGGAGCGCAAGCAGTTGACTCCTACCTTGCCAGTCGTGATGACAGTTCCTCATTGAGAACGTAGTTGTTACCTTTGGAAAGACAAGTTCCCCTTGCTCGTCACGAATGTGGAAGGCCTCAGGGATTGGGCTGTAATTGCTATCGCCCTCGATAGTAGTAGTACCAATGGGTGGTGCAAGTGGGAGCGTTCCGTCACCCTCGGTGGATGGTACCATGGCGCGGCACATTGGCTCACTCGGGCCCTCTTCCGCAGATTCGTCGACGAGATCGAGCTCATGGTTCCCCGAGCCGCTCGTGATCTTCTTCGGGCTAGATTTCATGACGTAGTCGCTGTAATTTTGGTATTGTACGATCTCGGCGGCCCGCTTCAGCCAGTAGTCCTTGTCAATAGCACGAGGGGAACATCGGGCAGTCGTACGAGCCGTATCGTTGGGGATATGCCGGAAGGGACTCCTTGGCGTAGTATGCGGCGCCTAGAATAAACGAGTCGTGAGCTCCCTAACGACAGTCAGCATTTCACTCACCAGTATCCTCCGAGGGGAGGGCAGTTGGTAGTCCCCATGCAGTTCGAGATAACTGATCTCTAGGCTCGGATACGTTCCTGGAGAGACCACGGGCCGTTCTTTCGGTATTGGAACTAGCGGCAACTTGATATCATCACGCCGTGGAGATTTACGCACCTTAACCTGAAGGGCACATGAGGGGAGTTTAACTTAGTTCAACGATCTTGCCTCATCGCAGCGATTATCTCTTGGTAAACGAAGCTCGAATAGCTGCAAAGGGATAGCTCCTTGTACGGGAGAATCCACACGGAATAAGTCGGAGAGAGTTGTTTCCAAATCGACGTGGCATTGATCCCCACATGGGGGACGAGAATCGTCCAAAATCACCATAAACTGATTCAGTTTAGTCGGCACTTCAGGAGATGATGAAGTAGTGGCCGCTCGCCTGTGAGACTAAGTATGAGACCAATGGTCGATTGGCGAGGGGAAACCCGTAAACGGCACATATTCTCGATGACTAACAATAGACTGCTTGTTCTATGTAATACGTATATCAGGGCGTATGGTGTAGTGGTATCACGTCTGCTTCGCATGCAGAAGGCCCCGGGTTCAAATCCCGGTACGTCCAGTTTATTGTGAAATCCTTTTGCCCTTTGCCAAGAGCACCCACAACATCTCAATCGCAAGAAATCCATCCACGCAAGGTTTTTTCCTCCAAAATGAAGCAGCATTGCTCAAACCCAAGAATGGCATGGTTAACCCAAGCGTAAGCGCCCCAGGTAGACCGAAAGCGCCACAAATGCGGTGCTTTCGGTCACCCATCGTCTTGCCTGGACATATTTCAATGGACTATCGTCTCGAGACTGCTCGATAAGCCTTGATTGCGCAAAATACAAGATAATTTGAAGTTGTAATTCCAAACACCCGATGGAAGCATCCCCTGTCGAAAGAGTTCTACGAGTTATCACCATCACACCCTGGCCATAGCGAGATCATTGTTTAGGCTGTCCGAAGGAAACTGGAAAGTTTCGGAATCCGCCTAATCGGACACGTGATGATATTCTAAGGCGAGTACATCACATTACTTCACACCAGAGCAATGAGGAAGCTCAGATGATATGGTCTAACGTCAGCCCTCTAACGAAAACTAACATTACATGATACCACATAGGCAATTCCTGCTGCAGGCCCACCCAAAACGACGATTTCAACGCGACACTTTTGAACTGAAAAACAAAGTATAACACTACCCTCACTTCTAATACAGTCTCTCGTGGTCCAGCGAACCGGTTCACGACCAGCTTATTGCCACAGTGATGTCGATAGTGTCTGAGCCGACAAGTACATACATCCATATCCATCCCGTTAGCGCTGTGTAAATAGTTTCGACCGAAATCTGTATCATGGGTATGAACTGCCCCAGAGAAAACCATTCGAATCAAATATACCGCGTACAGACGACCGAGATTGTCCACTACACTCACCTGTTCGAGCAATACATGCCTTATGATCATCACTCCAGTTTGTCCCCTATGGGCTTGGCGTTGCAGTAGGTATAGAAGAATATCAATACCACAGCAATGGTGCCGATCAGGTTACAGCCAAAGTAAACTTCGTATTCCATTGTAAGACAGAGAGGGGAGCAACGGAAAACTACACAAATGCTATAAGCATGACTCTACCATCGTTTTTGTGAGGAGCAAGGTCGTAGCGTTGAGATGTGATGAGAGAGCAAGATCGGCCTTGGGGACCTGAGGGGCGCAAACAAACCGTGTCACTAAACTTTGTGTCCTAAATCACTAAATTAGACGCGCGCGCCCCTGTAATCGATTTATGCGCGCCTAAGGTTAAGGAAAAGAACATCCTTCACACCGTTTCCAGGTGGATGGATAGACAAACATATAACTCGACTAACCGCTATTATTATATGCGGTGCAGGCCTTTCCCGCATGAGGTATGATGTTGCTATTACTACCCGCTACCGCTGGATTCCCCTCCGTCAACGTACGTGATATCTTTTGACGAGAAGAGAGAGAGATACGCCTACGTCGGAGAGACTGCTCAAACCTTCCTCCACGCGAACGGTATCAACGCAAACTGGCTGAACAGTTGTTCGATTAAGTGGGTGAAAAATCTCGCGTGTCAAGACTTGAGACGGAGGTTATATCAACTGCTATTACTTGCCAGGTTCCACAAAGATCCGACAGGGTTAACGACACGTCAGAGAAAAAGTCTTCGAGAGGTCTGGCATCGGTACTCAGTCTTCATTTTACCTACCGTGCTTCTTCCGCCGGAGAAATGCATTGTCGTGGATGCCAAGAAACTTCGATCATCTAATAATCAGGGGCTTAGGACCGATTACTTCTCTGTCAACCCGCAAACCAACAACTCAACTCGTAATGCGTCGATGAATTCACTTTCCACTCAATAATTCAGGTCAAAAGTTTCGCTGACAAGTCCCCAAGTTGAGCAATCAAGTGCAAGTACATCAAACATTCCACCACTCCTGTGGTCGACCGAAGCTCGAGAAGCCCATCAGCATCATTAATAAGTGATCTTCGATGAGTCATACTGTTCGAAGTATAGTGATCTGCATGGTGAATGATATAGTGTTGGGTTTTGCAGCTCAAGAAAAACTTGGAAGGTAAATCAAAATGTAGCTCACAAAACGAGTGTCGAGTTTGTCCAATGAGACATGGACTTGAGATAGATCCGCCTGGCCCGCTGAACCCTCTTCGTTAGCTTACTTCCCTTCGGGTTTTTGGTTCATCTGTTTCTCTTCGGGTTTCTGGCTCATCTGTTCCCCTTCGGTTTTTGGTTCACTTGTTTCCCTTCGGTCTCTAACTCCGTTGAAACGAAGTCGCGCTATATATGGACTTATAAGGGCGCGCGCTGAAATTTAGTGATTTAGGACACAAAGTTTAGTGACAGTGTTTGGACACGCCGACCTGAGGGGTCACTCTCATCACATGAACCGCCGAGAAACGGATAGGTTAGCCTTCTGATGGTGAGCAGTTGTGATTTGCGTTAGGAACGGTTACGTGGGCATTTTGCTAGGATGTTGCCACTGGAGTGTCTCGAGAGTAGTACTGCTGCTTCGTGGTAGGGTTTGACCGTTGCAATGCGGATGCGAAATATTATCACGCATCGACTCAGGAGTAGTAGATGTCCTCAGCCCTCGTAAGAGCTTCCCGACCGAGGGTGTTCTCCAGCGCTACCTTAAACAAGTATATAAGTATTATTGCCGATTCGGCGTAAGACTAAGATTTCGAGAAGAGTGCGTTGAGCTAAGTATTATCAGAGGCATAGGTTGGTTTGCAGTTTTTTGGTTGTTTTTGAATATGATCATCACCGATGATCAACAATGGCCGACAGAGGGCGACAACCCATTCGGTGTAGCAAGTACTATGGCAGAGGGCAAGCCTGAGGGCCAGGAAGAACCACTCGGTAGTATTACATAAAATATCCCTCAG
>NW_003201605.1:164257-167131 GCF_000006405.1 Perkinsus marinus ATCC 50983
ACCATTGGAAGGCATGTTTCAGGCGTTGCCTGGCGTCACTGAGGAACGCGATAAACTCCAGCAAGAGCTCAACGAGGTGGATCAGAATACGGCGAACCTCCAGGCTAATGTAGGCATGTGGAGTTGGAGGTGTGGAGGGTAGGCGGCGCCGTATGGTAGTTGAAGAAAGCTGAGGAGGATATAGAGCAGCTGAAGGAGGAAACAGCAGACCTGCCCAGCATGCGCAAACGGATTGAGGAGGTTGATAATGACGTAGTGGAGCAGAAGGCGGCACTTCAGAAGGCTCAGCAGGAGAAGGATGAGATCGTAAGAATGTCGGTGATGGAGTCCGGTGCGCGAAAATATGCGCATGCTAAACGCATTGTGTTGGTGACAAAATGAAAATTTTGAAGATTTTCAGGGGAGTTCTCACTGGTTTATTTGAACTCCTGCCCAAGTCGTGTGTAGACTTCTAGAGAGTTTCACCCTAGTGATATGAAAAACACTAGTAAAGAACAGATTTCACGACTACTGCTTACCGCAAATATCGCGTTTTTCCACCGAGTTTTAAGCCAACTTCACGTAAAACGGGCGAAACTCCAATAATCAGTGCGATGAAACTAAATTACATATATTACAACATTGATAGAGTCGTTGAGGTCGTGATTCCCTTCGTTGTCAGTCGGCTAAGCTTGCAAACTTGAAGATGGAAGCGGACGCGGCTGAGGCTAGTGCTAGTAGTTTGAATAAGCAGTTGGAGCAGTAGGATGGGGATGGATGGGTGACATTTCAAACGTTAATTGAACATAAAACGGCCGTTCATGTGGCCCCGTGGCCTCGCGGTGGTCATCGCGCTACTCTAGTTTGTGTGTGGCAGAACTCAGGCATGGATTGCCGATTTGAGGAAGAAGTCGGCAGCGGCTTCAGAGGAGCTGAATAAGACTACTATGGAGTTGGATGAAGTGAAGCAGGTAGTAACTGGTGTGGGAATTGAGGCTTCGTTCCATTGGTGGCGTCCTTAGGTTTTATCGCAAGAGCAGCAAGGAAAGGAAACGGCACTGCAGAGTGGCAAGGATGCGCAGACTGCAATTGCGGAGAAGGAGGGGGAGACGGCAGCTGCTTTGGAGTCGACAAAGGAGGCCACAGCGGAGCGGGACGGGTTGAAGAAGCAATTACAGGGTGGGTGAAGGGGTGATGGGTGGCAGTGTTGAGCGGGGTGAGGTATGGTGATCAGATATGAAGACGGAGATAGGACAGATTCAGAAGGAGATAGGAGCTGAGCAGAAGGCGACAGCTCAGGCCCAGAGGAATGGGGGGAAGATAGCTGGGAAGGTGGAATCGATGCAAAAGAATATTGATGTGGGTATAGTAGTGTTGGCCCTTGTTGTTGGGTACATTGAGGTGATTGGTAGGACTTGAAGCGCCAGGCTGATGGCTTTAGGGCTGCTACTGCAAAGGACACGCGGAACATGATAAGACGAGAGCGGTGGGGGGTTTGGGGTTGCTGAGTTGTTGGAAGTGTGGTATGGGTAGGCGCTTGCTAGTACTACAGCGGATAAGGAGGATCAGCAGAGTAAGTTGGCGGAGGCTAAGGCGCATGCGGACCAGGAGAAGAGGAATCTTGATCGGGAAGTAGCGGCGCATAAGCAGACGATGAAGGTGAGGTGTGGTATGGATAGTGGTTAGGAAGGACGTCTTGTATTGTGGGAAAATATGCATGCACCACAGATGTTAAAGTAGTGGAGTTCTCTTCAATCGTTGTTGGTTCGTAAAACGGTGTTGGAATATATATTCGCATTTCTTCATCACATATAGAGCTTGGGGTAGAAGTGTACAGAAATCAGCGATAATTTTCCGAGATTTTCTCAGAATTTGCACAGCGTCACAAACACACGTAGTTGACCATGTGCATATGTTGCCACAATTTTTATGGTGTGGTGAGTGAGGTTTCGAAGATTGATGTGGGGTTCTGGTAGGAGTACGATAGGGTGAAGTCTAAGAACGAGGAAGATGCGGCTAAGGCGGAGGCGAGGAATGGGGAAATAGCAGAAGCTCAGGACAAGGCTGAGCAGGCTGAACAGCAGTTGAAGACCAAGCAGGATGAGGTGCTTGGAACGCCGTATTTATACCACATTTCCGTCAATTCGTGTTGGTAGATAGCCGTGTTACGTGATAGAATTGAACAGATGAAGAATGAGAAGGAGGGGTTGCAGGCGGCGATGAAGGACATGAAGGCAGCAGCTGACAGAGTAAGCTGAGCAAATGGCTGAGGCCTTCCATGGGGTGTTCTATGCTTCTCTAGTTGGAAGCATTGATGACCCAGCGCATAGCCGACATAAAGTCAATGCCTGTTGATTCTGATGGGATGGTAGTGGGAGAGGGGGGTGTGATTGTGATGTGGTGGAAATGTGGTATATCAGTTATGATATGGACAACACGTACACTACAGAGTATTACAAGCTGCAGAGGGAGAGGGATGAGGCAGCAGCTCAAGCACAGCAGTCGGCTTCAGGAAGCGCCTCTGGTCTCCGGTATTCGGGCGGAGCGGTACGGTTCCATCGTGGTGCCCTCCCATATCGTCATGATTTGTCAGGCGAGTGGTATGAGTGGGATAGGCGGAAAATGGCAGTCATCTTCATCATCATCAAGTACAGCGAAGCCCTCTGTTTCGGCTAGCTCTTTCGATGTAAGGTTGCGTAGTGGTGATGTTTACAGCGATGATGTGGTATGATCAGGGTGAAGGTGGCTCCCGGCAGGATAGGCTCGTACACGCCCCCAGTGCGTAGTAGCAGTAGCTTCAAGTAATCCATTTCAAGTATGTCCTGTCCTAGTGATGGATCCTTTTTTCTTTTTCTGTCGTTTAGTGTAACTCCGAATACCCCGAGGTCTGTCGTG
>NW_003201605.1:167231-177028 GCF_000006405.1 Perkinsus marinus ATCC 50983
TCGGGCGCGTACGGGTAGATCTGCCTGGTTTTTTTTCTATGTAGACTTCATATACTCGTCCACGTCGGGGTGTCCAGCGTTATGCTGTGTTCAGTATAAGTCAATTCATAGTATCAGTACTACTGCTTGGGATGTCCTCGTCTTCTTCTTCTCCCGTTGCTGACACTCAAGTGAAACAGGACCACGCTGTACCACTCAGTGGAGAGGACGCTAAAGATGGGCTCCTCCCCAGGGACTTCTCCCACGTCACTTGGCGGTAAGCCTGATGGTCGAGTGGCTGTGGTGAAGGGCAAATCGTCCGCAAGGTCCTCTTCCCCATTTGCCGCTACTCCGGATCCATTCTTGGACCTCCCGACGTATCCTATTGGATGTCTATCAATTCCTAGTACTGCTGATGCTGCTGCTGCTTCGGCTGTAAGCCCTTATCGGTGACCCTAGTGGATGTTCAGTGGCAGGTCGCTGAACAGAATGGTGAGTTGCAGCGTGAACCGCCAGGACTCCTACCGTATGGCGAGAGAGCATCCCCACTTTTCCCGACGCCAATGGGGGACAGTGGAGGAGACTCTGACAACATCACTATGACTTTCAGGCCTATGGCCAACACGTGCGATATTTGCATGGAAAATCCCATCATTTCGAAATTTAATCACCTGCAGATGCAGCATGTTGGACGCGGCCCAGGTCTTTCCCACTGCCCCGCCCCCCGGCGGCTCACAGCAGCGCAAGGCTGGGCGACAGCGGTCCTTGTCGGAGAGCTCCGTCTCCAGTTGGGAGGACTCCTCGGGGAGTTCTTTGGAGGAATGCCCATCTGGCCCTATTCCCAATCCTCGAGGTCAGTGCCATGTAGCGTCATGCGATCACCCAGTGTCTCAGAAGCTGCCGGACCTCTTGAGAGAGCTCTAGCCGAGGCCGCCCAGACTGGTCGCGGACTACAGGAGCGTGATGGGATGACCATGTCGGCTCCCCCACCTAGATACACTGCTGGATATCTTCCTAATGTAAGCCTCTATCCTCTAGGATACTCGTATCTGTCTGCCAGTCGCTGCCGTTCAACGGCATTTCGCCACTCCTGGCTGGCAACGAGTATGACATAGTCCAACAGCTGGCTCTACTACAGCAACAAGCATGGGTTTTGGGCCAACTACATGCCACCAATGAGATCTGTACCGGAGTGGTACCCTCAAATGTCCCCAGTAGTACTGCTATCAGTTCGGAACTATAATATCAACCCGACAAACCCTACTGAGCCGTACCAGAAGCAGCAGCAGCCGGCGCCCACTACCAGGACCTCGGTGAAGCGTAACCAGCGCAAGGAGAGGGGAGGAGGACGGACGGAGCGTAGCGGCAGTGCGGGTCCGACCAAGGGAAGAAGACAATCGGGAACATCACTGGCTGGTCGGGTGGTTTCCCTGGCCGTGGGGGGCGCTGGCTCTCGACTCCTACAGGTGAGACCTAACGTCTTGGTGTGGTTGCATTAGCGTAGCCTCAGGGGCATCTTTCATCTGGTGTTGCCTCCCCTGAAGAGATCCGTTCCTTTGTGGAGGAGTGTCGGCCTTCTATTCGCATGCTGGCTACTGACCGTTATGGGAACTATTTCATACAAGAGCTCTGCCACTACATCGATCCGTAGCGGTATCATCTCCCCCGTGGCATTATATCAACAGCTCCTCAGTTCTGATGTCTGCATCCTCTTGAAGGAGCTGGTCACTGCCCCGGGACTTGGTAACGATCGCTCGAGACGTTGCAGGATCGAAGGTCCTCCTTGAAATGGGGTGTCGATTGAAGGCGAACAGACAAAACCCGTAAGCTTGGTGAACAGTGATTGTTAGACTGGAGTGTTATAGTCCTGATGGCATCATCGAAATTGCCGAAGTGCTCCAAGATAAGTTGTCGGATCTGTTGAATGAGCCCTCCTGCTTCACGCTGTTGGAAGCTGTTGCGGATGTACTCCCTACTGGAGTCCACGTGGATCAGTTCGTTGACGCAGTTATCTACACCAGTGGGTTCTGCTCATCTGGAAAGTGGTGTAATCGTTCTTGTTAGTTGAGAACCTTCTCGGAGTAGCGAACAACCGTAACGGAAGCCTATTGCTATCTACTTGTGTCATGCGCAAGCCTGATTGTAGGTCGACTATGAATTCACATTTTCAGTCGTGCTTTTTCAAGGTATACCTGAGCTGTGCAGCCGTATAGCTCTGGTAATAGACGGTGACACTATTACGCCCAAACGGCAACTCTCTGGTCATGGGAATCGCCTGTTGAAGACAATTAAGAGTTACCATGGCGGTCAATCATCAGATTCTCCCTGAGCACATTATACTATAATCGTTGACTTTGCCGTGTAGCGTATAATTCCCCCGTAAGTCTCTGCACATCTACTTGCATGCTGTGATTGGTACCCGTCACATTGTCGTGTTATACCAGTGGACAGTATCAACTTGAACCGAACACTATCCGTATCAACAGCAGGGCACACGTCCTCGAGTCCCTACATGAGAGCTTTCGAAATACATTTGACTTTGTCGGGTCCGGTACGATTACATTGGCTGACCTTATCCAGTTTAAGTGCAAGTAATCTGTGGCACGCCTGAACATTATCATGGAGTCTACAGGGGATTACTATTGCACCTCCTTGATGGTCTGAATATGTCCGACTCGGAAGACGTGGTCGTCTGAGGGCGTTATCCCCTCCTCCGAACTCGTAAGCGGTGGAGGGCAGGATGGGGCCTCTCTTGATTTCTTCAAGGGTGGCTTGCTGCTAACCCCTCCCCACAGGAGTTTCTCCATGGTCATAGGAAGTATCGCAGCCTCAATCTATGGTCAATATCCCCATAGCAACTCCAATGGCGATAACATAGATGAAACATGCGAGAAGCATGTGTTGACATTAATCTTGCCTAATTTAGTCGATTGTTAAATGTAGAATGTCGTTGTTGATTGTTGTTGTTTAATTCGATGGCACGGAGGGAGAATGCCGCCCAACAACCCGGTTGACAAAACACCACAGGACAATGTTGATTAACGATGTTGTTGATAATGGTAAGTAGTAGATGTTGCAATACTATGATCATCATCATAACCCCTAGTCCTATCTACAGCAGCAGTAGTGAGGAAGACGAGAAGCAGGTGATAGTTGCACAAGAATGGACAAGAGGGCGATGAGAGGACAAAAAGAATACACGACCGAGAGTGTGCAGACAACAAAAGCAGTCTTGATGAGCTGAAGCAACACAAAGGCGCTGCCCCATACGAGAGTAGTATCATCCGTGCCAGCCAGCCAGCACTGGCGACTCATATGTCACGTGTAACACTAAAGTGTCGATCCCCCGACAGTGGGTGTAGCAGTAGATCCCTCAGCTAGGGAAGCACTCTGGATATCCGAACCACCTTGAGCGGCCACACTGCTCTTCATGCTACCGGGTTCGCCTCTCGATATTGTATCCAGTCCAGTTTGACTTATTCTTTGAGCCTGCTGCTGCTGTAGGAGCCTCCCTTGTTGTCGAAGGAGATCAAGCTGTGGTTGCTGTTGATGTTGTTGTAGCCTCGGCGTCCCCTGTGGTGATGGTAGCTGTGGATCAGCCCATCCAGCTTGAGGGAATGACGAGCCTACCACCATGTCACTCGACTTCCTACTACCACCTTGCTGATGATGACTCTGGACCGATCCTCCCCTATTGCCTCTCCCCACACCCTGAGCGTTTCCGTGACGGCCTCCTCCTCCTCTACCACCCTTCTGTGGTGAGGGTAGGGCGGCTCCCCACTGCTGCTGCTGCTGTTGCTGCTGTTGAACCCCAGTAGGTCCTTCAGCCGGGAATGACATCCCATGAGGCTGATGATAGTATCCAGCGAACTGTGCCGGACTACCGCCGCTAGGGATGGGAAGCAGACTGTCCTTTGGTTGTTGTTGTTGTTGCGATGACGAGGAGAAGTTGATAGAAGGGGGCGGAGGAGGAGGCGGAGTCCAAGCTACACCTTGTTGTTGGGCAGCTGCGGCAGCGGCCATAGTCGCAGCTATGTATCCCTGCTGGAAGGCAGCAATTGTCGCAGCATCAGCTGTGGTACCAGGGGCGCCCCCCGGAGGCAATGGCATCATAGGAGACATCGGGACAACGTGATGAGAGTACGGCGCGCCGCCCGCGTTGCTACTGTACTGTTGCTGCTTGAACTGCTGTTGTTGTTGTTGCCTCTTGTTCCCTCCTCTACGTCGGGTATCCTTATTCCGAGTCTCATCCTCAAAAGTTGGTCTCCCGCCTAGTACCGGAAAGGCGGCATTATATGCTGCAGGGTCGCTGAGTAGCGTAGGAGGCGCTTGTTGCACGCGGCCTAATTGTGGTATTATAGAAACTGCTTGGCGGTTGTAACTGACAGAGAGTATGAGGATAAGATTGTGGACTTAGCCGTTTCAAAGGCTTACTCTGGATCGTCCAGATCGGTGCCCTTGGGGATGTGCTTCCGAGCGCTCTCCATAGCGGCCAGGTCTTCATTCGAATATACCAACGGTGTACCATCGTCCTCTTGAAAAATCTTAGCCCGAATCTTGTTGTAATGCTCTTCCCGTAGGTCAACCTATGTAGATGTGAATCAAGTGCATGAGGAGACGATATAGAACCTCACCGGAAGGTTATGTAGGAGATTAGCCTCTGAATACTTTCCGCCTTCATCACTCGATGACTCATCAGGCCTCGAGGCCCTCGTATTCTTGCCCTTGGACCCAGGGCCCCTCCTGAGGATCTTCACCCCACGACGTTTCACCCCCGCAGTGGCTGCTGCCGGATCCCCTCCTGCCTCTGATGGAGTCCCTTCAGCTGAAGCGCCACCTTCACTACAGGTGCCTCTCACATCACTGCAATGCTCGTCCACATCTCCCTAAGGGAGAGCCAATCCCTAAGAAAGAGTCCTAGCCGTAACCGACTCACCTCAAGCACCCCTTCATCGGAATGAGCTCGCTCTACACTTCGCCGCGCCACATTGCTGTCAGACTCTTCTTGTTGACGACTGTGAGACTGCTGCTGCTGCTGTTGCCTAGGCACGTATGGCCAGGGCTGGCCGCCATCAGCCATCTCGGCTGCTTCTAATGCACTCCGACAAAGTTCTTGGAGTATGGTATTAGGCACGCACGTCCGCTCAGTTCGTACCAGAGTTACGGTACACATATCAGAGCCTTTGGCGTAGTCAACTTCTCGATCCATTCTAACACTCGGAAGTCGCTTACATCGTCAGCAAAGGCAGGACTCACCTAAAGTAGTCCCCGAGCTTATGTATCAGCATTCTCTGATACTTTCCAAGTGGATTCGTGAGCTTCAGCCTTTCTGAGTCGGTCTCGGTGATCTACCACAATCGGAGACCACTATCGTCCATACCTCCGCCTCTCCCCCTGCCTCCTACCATCTTGTGTATAGCAGGCTCTATCTCCAGCAGCAATAGTCTGTGTTGCGGTTGCTTCAGGGCACTCACAATAGCACGGTCGACGGTCTGGGTTGCCGCTAAGGACTCGTCAAAGTGAACCAACTGCTTGGAGCTGCCTGGCATCCCTCCACGTCTGTTGTGTGGTCCTGAGATCCAATCTGTGTTCTATGGCCCAGCCCCCCTTCTCGAGTACTACTGAGTTGCTGCATTCCTCCCCGGGAATTGAACCCGAGACCTCCTCCTCCTCCTCCCTGCTGGTGGGGGTGTTGTTGTTGGTGTCCACCCATAGCAGGCAACACATTGCCCATGATGGGTGATGCCATATTCTTGCCTGGTCCATAGGCTCCCATAGGATATGCAGGTATCATGAAGGGGCCGCCACCACCAGCAGCAGGGGCAGGCATTGCATATACCCCGCCTGGTGCGGCTGGGTATCCACTACCACCACCCATCTCGGAAGTACCAGTGAAGCCCTGTGGGGGCGGGGGTGGGTAGTAGCACCCTCCGGGCTGGGATGATGACCGAACTTGCTGTTCCTGCTGGGGCGTCTGTTGTTGTTGTTGCTGGCCACTGCCTTCGACCACACCTCTAGAGGTTGATGATGATGGAGATGCCGGAAATTGCCTTGTGAAAGGCGGCTGGGGGCCGCCGCCACTCATTCAGTTTAATAAAAAAGGAGAGGCGATGCCCCGATAATAACCGAACAATACTGTCACAACATATAATCGTCACCATCACTCTCCCTCCACGGAGTTGAAGGCATCCAGCTACCCCTACTGCCAGTGTCCCAGGCTCCTCCTCTATATTCACGTGATCGAGAACGAGTACTGGTATATGCAACAAAACCCCATTGCCTTTTCAGAAGGTCCCAGCCAGACACATGATGAATTCTCGCCCGAATGTTCATCTCTCGAACACACTCAGGCGACTCACAGCAGTTGATTAAACGCAATCCAATGATGGAAACGCCTCCCGCCCATCACTACTGTTTTCGCTACAGTTTAATCCCTATCCGCTACTACTATAAACATTGAAGTCTATCGATTCAGCTGCGATATTCGGAGTCATCATATGAACGCAGTGTCCTCATTTATCGATTACAATGGCGAGCGCGATTGTCCGCGCAAAGCCTCATTGACGGGTGACGTGAATGATGATTCTACTACTGTTCAGTGATGTCTCGTGTCCCTAATGCTTTCGCACCGAACTATGACGATTGGAGCTCTCCACGGTGAGCGTGTGACCGGAAAATACTGTTTTTCATGACTCACTTCTCAGGTCCAAAGCCATTCTAGCTGCCCTCGCTACACTCCAATCTACTGATAACACGGAATTTCACCCGAGTAGGTGACGGGTCCGTCCCATTCTTAGCTACCCGATGGTTGTGAGATCGATCCTCGGTTGCAGGATCTCATTAACATAAAAATTGTTTGTTGCTTAACGAGTGTTCAGGCACATCGTCATCATCGCCTTCTACGAAACACCCTCTAACATCGACTGTGGAGCAGAGTAATAGCCGTAGTAGTGACATTCATTTTCGGGGTGATAGCATTAGTATTGATATTAGTTGGAATCGAAGTAGTGGTCCTACTCATAGTCCGGAGTCGTTCATAAAAGTTAGCCGTTGATGACAGCTTAGATTTTTTATTTGCTAAACCATTTATAAACTTGTTATTCAAACCATCATTCGTTGAACTCTTTCTCCTATGGACCAGCAGTGGTAGCGAAAGTAGTTGTGGTGGTGATAGTAGGAGTGATGTCAGTGGTATATGCCTCCTGAATCATCGCAGGCCTTTTCCAGGTACTAAGCGTCAACGAACAATATCGGCAGACGAAACAGCGTGCAGTTCGGCCTCCCTGAGTGACCCAAGGAACGCTCATCATGCCATCTCGACCGCCGATCGGCTCGATCCTAACCCTGAGGACTTACGCTTAGTCTTACCTCCCCAAACTCGAATGGAACTACCGCGACAGGTGATGGCTAGCACTACTGTGGCGTGTGAATAGTAATGTCATCAGATACCATTATCGTTGAACTCCTCTCGTAACCGCGTATTCGAAGAAGGGCCCTTAGGGAGTACCTCTTCCACGTCTAATGATGCCCAGTTGAATGCTGCTCTTCAAACCGCATTGACTGGTACTAATTCCACCGCTGCGTAGAAGAGTTTCCCATTTCAGTGCAAAGCCGAAATGCAGCTAATCGCTTCGATCTTGATCATTCGTCTCGTATCTTTGGTTTCCCAAGTAATATACGGAAATGATACTTTTGGTGGTATGTTATGAATCGTTCAGTTCATCGAGAGAACTCATTTGCTCTACCCAAGTCCACCTCCTGGGGAGGCTTGACGGAGTCTCCGCAGATGCACTATCAAACGCCATCTGCTGCAGCGGCTTCGACTAACCCAGACGCAGTAAGGAACTTGCCCCCTTGTGCTGTTCGATCCGTTGACGTAGGGTTGCCGAGAATCTCCTCCGCGAGAGCTTCCGTTCACTGGGCTCCCTCTGGACCACTTGAATACGGCTGAGTAAAGGTAGATCATGACGAGGCGTTTATTGGCTTTCCTATCGTATCATTCTGACATTCTGTTTACATCGCACCATTTTGGAAATTTACCCACGACTTAGTCTAGGAATGCCGCCGAAATTCCCGCAATTGTTACGTGAAGTTGCCCATATGCATATTTTCCACACCGATCTTATCGTATAGGGCGCCTTGCCGAAGATTCGACTTGGGGAGGCTGGCAGGGGTCGATTAAAAACGATACTCTCCCAGAGCCTTCGTAGTAACCCCGCACTACGACCAGTAGGTTCTCTCTATTATCAGCCTCATCGTTCCATTGCTTTTTTTCGAGGTTTGCAATAGTATTGCTAGACTGAAGAGCGCTACAGTGCCTCAACTGTTGCGTATGGCGGAGATATGCGGGTGCCTGGACCAGGCCATGGCTATTGCTCGAGACTATCAACAGACCAGAGCCGTTAAGGTTTGTCTGTCTTCATCATCATCACCGTGTTGGATTTGCTCCTCAGGGTCGGAAATCTCCATCCTCACGGGGTAGTCAGTCGTCCAGCAGTCGTGTAAGCTGTGAATCTGCGGCATGTTAGGAGGGCCCCTTGTTGACCTTAGACGATACTGCCAACAGCTGAGAGAGTGCGGCGAAGCTCTGCTGTGGATTCTACTAACACTCAGTTGCTTACTGAGCCGTAGAATAGTAGAGGGCAATGCCGATGATATATCGTTTGATCAGGTACTGGTGGACTGATGGGAACGAACGTAGCCGCCCAGACGACCAGTGGTAGTATAATTGTATACTAGTCTGGCATGTATTCCCATGAGCTCATTCACCCTTTTGTCGTGGTTAAAGTAGTGGTTGTGTTGGAGGTTAATTTGAGTAACGCAAATGATAAGAACCAGGAACTCAGCCAGTGGTGTGATAATATTGCACAGAAACAGTAGCGGTGTTTCAACTATACAGTCACCATTTATGGACATCTTTATCGCCAGTGGACATGAAAGAGTCGATAACGATAGAAAAAGCGGCAAAACCAGCACAGCCCATTGCCATAGCCTGAGGGCCTCCTTTGTAAGCTAGAGCGGCACCAGTAAGACAACCAGCATAAATAGAGTTGTTGAGATCATGAGAACCTCTGGCACGCTCGACGAAGCAGTCGACACCAGAGTACACGGCACCGCACTGAAATGAGAATGCTCAATTGTGTTCGCGAAGCGACGCACCCGGTGAGTAGTACCACTGCGAATCCTTTGGCCATCGAAACGGACGCTTGTCCGAAGCCTTTGTATGCCTGGCGGACCTGTTGACGGAATGGGAGACTCGCATCGACGTCTATGGGTTGCATTGTATGGAAGAAACCGCCCATGAGGAGGCCAAGAGCCCCTCCCATGAAGTAGGAGGACACGGCTCGACCGATACATGATTCGAAGATGACTTGTGGGTTCATCTTGATACGTTGCCAGTAGGTGAGGTTACTGTACTCGGCTTGGTCCTTGTTAATGAAGGTCAAGCGGCGGTATTCGGGCCGTAGGAAAATGTCGATGGTGTCGTCCATTCTGGTAGGAGGAGGCGAGGTACGATCGAATTCAGATGCCGAGAGGCCTTTCGGTGTTGTAGAGGACGAGGCTTCGGCCATTAGATATGAAACACTATAAAACTACATAAGAGCGATATAGGAATGTCGTCATCGGCTGGATAAAAGATTGGTTCATGGATGCTGCGACCAGACTGACGACTTCATCCGTGTGTAGCCAACAGCGATAGCGAACAGCTAGCAGAAATCGGACGGCGTATTGTGGCCGTATAGCGAGCGGAGCTGACCTTGGCAACCACGGTAACCTTATGTGCAGTGCTTTACTACAATGGGAGAGTCTCAGTCGTT
>NW_003201605.1:177128-179734 GCF_000006405.1 Perkinsus marinus ATCC 50983
ATGGGAGAGTCTCAGTCGTTTGATATCCTACTGGTCCTTCTGCAGTGTAGACGGCTAGTGTTTGGCTCACACTAGGCCGGGCCTTGACATCTCAGCCCTCTCCAACTCGTCTAGTGAATTCTTCCGAGTATGGATGGATTCCCAAGCGGTGGAGATTTACAAGAATTACTCGCCACAGCATCCTCAGTAAGCCTTACCTTACTCTCGTTACTTCCTTCAGGGCAATGGAACGGCCAACTGTGGGCCATTTGTGGGCGTGCGCGCTTTGCTCTAGAGGTGTCTCAACTTGAAAACTCGTAATACTTTGGTACACACGTACCCTTTACGACTACACCCGTACTGCTCTAGACTTTCCTTTCGATAATTCAGACGTCTTTGATGTAATCAATTAGACCTGCCCGTACCCAAGCAGCTGAGGCCAAGCTGATGCACGTGAGGACTTGTGTTATGTACACGGGTCACTCTTCGACACTTATGCAAGTTGTCTGGGGTCAGTGTCAATAGCCGACCGGTGTTGGCACTGTCGACTCCAGTATGTGAACGTTAAGAAGAATATTAATAATATCGCAGTAGGACATACTAGCCGCGTTGAGATGACTCATAGGTCGCTAATGAAGGCCACTTCTAACCCACCTCGCCTCGAATACGTGATGGCTTCGTGTGTCACGTCACTTATGTGCATGCGTGACAAGCGTGACAAGATCGAGCCTTATACATCCCTTTCGTAGATGTATCAGTGAGCTTCTAGTTCTCCTACTCTCTGCCATTAAAATGACCACCAGCCCTTCTTCAACACCCCTTGAGATTGCTGAGGTGTCGCAAGAGTGGTCTCCCATCAAAAAGCGTATGTACAAGACTCAGGTCTGTAAGTATTTCATTCGTGGTCGCTGCCTTCACGGCCCTCTATGTGCCTTCGCCCATTCGGTTGACGAGCTGAATAGGAAGCCCAACCTCTCGATGACTAAGTTCTGTGCTAAACCGAAGTGTAGCGATCCACAGTGCCCTTTTGCTCACTCGTTGAAGGAGTTAAGGCTGGGTCTCGCCGCCACCACTAACGAGGACAATCCTTCTTCTGCTGATTTACAAGATTCCTTCTATTCAAACTATTTTGAACAACAACGTAGCATTTTATGTCGTAGCCGTGTAGGACGTTGCCGTGTTGTTGATGATGATGGTGATGGTAGTGGTAGTAGTAGTAATGGCAGACAAGGCCTATTGCCAGCCCCTTCTGCAGTGCCCCGTCCCAAATATCTCGCGAAGGGGAAGAAGCCGGTCATATCAAAGATTCAGAATCGCCCTTCTCCTCGGCTCCCGACTGCCACATCGAGTGTTCTGTGTCCTGCGTCAAGAGTAGACAATATCAACGAGATCAGGGATCTCGTGAACCATCTGAAATTGCTTTCTTATCTCGAAGAGCACACAGGTGAAGTGCCTACTACCACTTGGGTTTAGACTCCAGTTAAAGGTCTATGTATTCACTACTTGTCAGTCAGCTATACGTTATGAAAAGCCGGTTGTAGATTCCTGGTAAACCATGGACTGAGTCTTCTTCCAGTGGTACTTTTCGTCAAGGTAGACTTTGAAAGGATGCGAGGATGACAGAACTTGAACATTGATATTTTTTTACAGCAATCTGTTCTTTGATCTCTCGCAATTTTATCGCTCATATAGCGTATTTCTACTGCTTCGATTCAGTGTAAAATTGCCTTGGTCAACGTTGCAATGATCAGCGCGACTGAGTGCATACTTCATACTGTTATTGCCAGTATCTTTTTCTGTTTCCTTCTCCGTGCCTTGGCTCACAGGGAAGACTAACATCATCAGAAAGTGAGTTGTGTTGTACTAAGGCGAACAAAAAAGGGTCATGCAAAGTTAAGCGGCTTGACGTGTATATTTATGTCGAGTCCTGAAGTCACGAAAGGGTTGGCTACTGTCGAAAGAATGTTGTTTGACAGCTGCGGCTACTTGGTATTGAAAAAAGTCTTTACCAAGGAAGAAATTTCAGAGCTCGACAGCCTTTTCGATAGGTATAAGCGACATTCACAACTTGGTTAAAGGGGGCTTTCCACAGATATTCAAACGAGTTTGTGGCAAGAAACGAGGGTGTTGCTACAGCCCGTAGCGACTTCTTCAAGGGAAACTCGGGACGATCGGATTACGGTAAAGTATTGCAGGTAGATGCTCAGCTGCTCAGCTGGGCTACCGTATGTGTATCATTGCAGAGATGGACGCAAGAATCTTCGGTGTGCGCGAGTATCTTTGAGCATCCTCGATTGAACCCCGTGATAGAGGAGATCTGTGGAAAAGCAATAATAAGTGCAAACGAGTGTATGACATTGTCATTATACTCAGGGTTTCCGACTTGACCACTTTCCGCTGGCTTTTGAGCAGAATCCGGGTGGTGAGGGATTCGACCTTCACGGAGGTCGACTACTCCCATCTGGCGATATCAACTTCCCAGTAGCATATACGTGAGTCGGTCAGTGGCTTGAGTTTCTTTCGTATCGAATTCCTCGCTGGAAATAGCAGTGAGCGAGCAGTTATGATGCACACTGAAACTATAAGGACGGCCCTTATATTTTGAGGGGATCGTCTGTAAACAATTG
>NW_003201605.1:179834-181992 GCF_000006405.1 Perkinsus marinus ATCC 50983
AGCCAGGAATGGAGGCTGGTGATGTCCTCGTATTCACTGAGGCGTTGATGCATGGGACTTTACCGTGGAAAGGAACGCATACGAGGAGAACTTTGCTGTTCCGCTTTGGACCTGCAACTTGTGCTTACGCCAGAGGGTAAGAAGCGTTCGAGAGTGGATTCAACTTTAGTTTGAATTGAACTTCCCGTGTAGGTATCTCTGTAGTCCGGCTGAAATCGCCAAGCTGAACTTATCCGAAACCGCTAAGGAGATGCTACTACCACCGTATCACTCCCGTTATGATCGTGCTGTTGCTTCGCAGCGCTCAGAAGAACAGTTAGACTACGATAGAAAAGTCTTTGGCCAGCCCTATTATTGATGCTTAGTCACTCATTATCATAGTCTCTTTCTATACTCTGCAGTTGTTCGATTTCGGGCAGGATTGTGTCTTGGTTTTGGGAATCAACTCACTAGGTTTATATTTTCGTGAAGCACTGAGCATGGAGGCCCGACCATCTTTACGACGCTGGGGTCGAGTCCCAGCCATTGGGCTGGCTGCTCTCCAGGGGTTATGGTAGTGACTCTCGGATGGAAGGTGATGCTCTGATAGCTAGTGCCGTCTTATCTTGGTGAGCAGTGCTACCTGCTGTATCTGTGCATAAGGGCCATTCTAGTGAAGGCTTCCGGTTAAGTGATCGCGGGTGAAGGGGTTCGTGCTTACTACGAGGAGGCCAGTGCGAGGGGGTGAGGACAGACCGTGCTTGCTGAGTGGTTATTGGTATGTTAGCAGCGAGACCTAATGGAGTGCCGCGGCAGTAATAGTTTGAATGGGCCGTGCCTGCTCGGTCAATCTACTGTGCAGGAAGATGCATGAGATTCCGTTGCATGGACGCGTACATGTACACTTTGTGGTGGACCCAACGAGTCAGCCGGACATCAAAGTGAGCCACTCAGTGATGCACTTTTACGGTTGTCCCGCTCTTCGAACAGGTGGTAAGTGTAGGTAGTGTAGGGCTCGGGGAGGTCCATCTGCTTGCATCAAGAGTAGCCAGTTATTCGCAGCTGGGGAGATAATAGGATGATCATAGTCATCGTTAGTTAGCTATGATGATGTTACAGGTCTATAACGTGACGGGGTTGGGTAGCTCAAGGAGTTGGTCCGCTCACATCGCAGGTGAGAACAATAAGGCGATCCCTCGCCAGGACTCTCATCGGAAGTATTCTTGGAGTTGAGCCGGTGGATGGTGTGATCAGTTACGGAGGGCCAACCAATTTTTCGCGTCAGAAACTCGCGAGCGCGAAAAATAATGGTCATGGTCCTTCTTAGTACCCTCTACCGACTCTGTCTAACATTGGACTCGCAGTTCAATACGTCTTCTAGGGAACACCACACCTCAGTGGTGTTCCTTGCAAGACGTTTTGGACCCGACTGTTGGGTATTTTCGAACGTTCAAAGGGTTATTATGCCTGGTCAAAGCCAGAAGCCTAGTTCGGCATCTCTTTCAACTCACTCCGGAGACTTGCTCTATACATACGACTTGATCAGGCGCTGGAGTTCTCGGTCCAACTTTCATGGTCTAACTCTGATACCTCGGGAATGCTCGAGCTTTTTTGTGACGATTCCAGCAACGGGGATAGGTACTCAGTTATTCAGAGTAGGCCTTAATAGCAAATTATTCAATCACTTCATATACTTGAGAGTGGTCTACATGAGTGAACCATGAAAGGGTTCATGCAAGGTGTGCGCGAAAATACTCATCCGAGTATACATAGAGGCATCCTCCAATTGACCCCCCTAAGAGCAGTCGTCACAGCAGGTGGTAGTGTGACCGTCGGAAATCAACATGCGTGAGGTTCGCCTCTTGATCTGGATTCGGAAGGGACTTGATGCTCACCTTGATTGACGACCACGATGACATAGCCGCCACAGAGTGTGGTCCGGAACTTCCTTGTATCAGTTACCCTTATCAAATCGCTTCGTCTCCTACAGGGAGCCTGGCAGACGGCGTTTGTCGTCAAGGCCCAAGGTCACTCATTGAGCCAGAGGTCGCCTACTCGATTTTGGGGCGCGTGTTCCATCTTATAAAATAGTTGAGACATGATGACACAATTTTCCATTGTGCCACTAAGTCATTTATGTCAGAACACATAATGGGTGGCCAATAGGTTCGAGACCGGT
>NW_003201605.1:182092-188682 GCF_000006405.1 Perkinsus marinus ATCC 50983
TTTGGCACTTGTTGACACTTATGAGACAATTCTGTCGGGCGTGCCGAACTACCTCAGTGTCGCCCTCGCTCTGTGGCGGATCGCTGGGATAAAGGCCGTCGGCATCCGCTTGGACAGTGGGGACCTCGCGTAAGGTGTCTTTTGGGAATTGCCAAATTTTCCCATTTTTTCTTCGAGTAAACTTTTTTTCCGCAAAGTTTTTTGTACTGTTGGAAAGAGTAATTTTTTTCCAATTTCTGCCCTTGTTGTAGGTATTTGAGTATGAGAGCACGAGAAGTGTTCTCTGCTACTGCTGATGCTTATGCTAGTGAAGGATTCCAGTTTATTGCAAAATGTAAGAAGGCAATATTCTCTGTTTGATTGTTCTTCATGCTATCCGTCTCAGCCCGTATAGTAGCCTCTAATGATATCAACGAAGCGGTACTGCTATCGTTGCATGACCAACCTCATTCTATCGACTCCTTTGGCATCGGCACCAACCTGGTGACATGTCAAGCCCAGCCGGCGCTGGGGATGGTGTAGGCAAGAGAGCTGCGTTACTGAGTTGAGGGCGTGGTTCAATCGGTGTTGGAAAATATGTGCGTTTTCCGCAACTGAACTAAGAAGTTTCCTCACTGGGTATAGGGTAGAAATGTGCAGAACCCAATGAGAATTTTCCGAAATTTCCTCGAAAATTTCATATCGTCGGTCACACATGTAGTTGACCATGTGCACGTTTTCCCACAATGGGTACAACAGATACAAGCTGGTTGAGCTGAACGGTCAGCCTCGGATGAAATTATCGCAAGATTTCGAGAAGCAAGGCATACCGTCGAGGAAAGCAGTTTATCGTTTGTAGCATCGCTTCGCCCCTTCGTTGCTATTTAATTGCTGCCATAGGTATGGTCAGGACGGCCTGGCTATTCTGGACATAATGCAGGGCGAGGAGGAGCCCGCACCACAGCCTGACAACAAGGTCTTCTGTCGTCATCTGTTCGACGATCAGAAGAGGTAAGTCTCATCACAGTGTTGGAAGGGGCTGGTGTTGACTGTCGTGGTAGGTGTTATGTTACCCCTAAGAAGGTGGAGCCTCTGCTGATTTGTGTGTGGAAAGACGGTAGTGATATGGGATAGGGAATTGTTCCTTGAATTGAAATCGTTTAGGGAAAGCGATCCATCTTACGTCTTCCCCCCGTACTAAGGAGAATGATCGCCCTGATATTCATAGCGCTAAAGAGCATTTTAAGGAGACGAGGAATACCTTCAGAAAGGACCACCTTAGACCCATTAATCCGACACCGTAGGTCTTTGACATGATCATCGAGTTGGAGTTAAGGTCTGCCAGGTACAAGGTTAGCACTTCTGCTGAGTTCTTCGATTTCTTCCGTCGTTTCTGGCAAGAGACCGCCCCCGTTAAAGAGTTTTCGTAGATTCGTACGTACTGAGGAGTAGTGGGAAACTGTTGGGGTATCCCTCTGGGGCGACCTTTGGCCGAGATGTTTATGTATGTAGTGATATGAATATGTTATTCCAATCGCTGTTTCACCCCTCTCCGTGAAGATCTTTTATGTCTCCTATACGAAGACATCAGATTGTCTCATCGCCTCAATACAGGCCCTACTGTTACTCGATTATCTGCACTTGACTTACTTGCGTTCGTAACTCTTGGAAACCGGAAAAAATTTCTGAATCGATTACTTGGGCGAGCGCGAAGTGTTCGAACGCGAGCGCAAGGTACGTACTATACATACTCGCCTTGCTGCGACGTTATTATCATGTTATCGCGGCCTGAGGCTTCATCTGTTATAAAACTATCATCGGTTGATTACTGGTGTCAGCAACGAGGGCTGGAAGGTCCTATAGAAGAGAACCTCACCAATTCAGGGTAATAGTGGGTGAAGTTGGACGATCATTTCTAATATTGCTAATTCTGCTTGTCAACTATCGTGTCGTGGAATCCCCAGAGGTAACTGCACATGATCTCGATATTCGTAGTATTTTATCGTACACGGGGTTCACCTGGTAGTCACAGTAGTGTTGGTGGTAGTTGTTGGGGCGTTTGGAATGCATTTGCTTGGGGAGTGGTATTGTCTCAGGAAGATGTTAAGTCGAAGAGGGAGTGGTGGATTTCGACTGAATAATCTACGGCTTGTCGACGGTAGTAGTAAGAATGGCATTTGTCTAGGCTCTTGTAGTTGTTACGTAAAACGCAAATAATGAAGTATGATGCTTCAGAAAAGGCTGGCTCGTTTACGTGTTGTTACGATGGGAATGTAGACTGCCGACACCCGCTGTTGTCTCCGGATAAAACGTAAATATGCATTTCCAAATCGCGGTACAGTTGTTATTGTTGTTGTTGCTTTCTCTTCAGTCCATCGACAGTGGCTTCATCTCCTATATCTCCTGACACTTTTGCAGCGGCATTTCTGTTGAGGCCTGGGGTCCGATTCGAGCCAGTTGTGCAAGTGCGTTTTTGTGAACGTCCAGAGGTCTACTCTGATAATGACGATGATATTTTGACTGGAACCCTTTTGAGTTCCGACTCTGACGCAGAGTCACCTATGAACGACACGAGCTGTCGACAGGGCGCTTCTCGTGAAACTACGACGAAGCGTCTGTCGAGCTCATCCGTCTCTGGTTGGCAGGGAATAGTCCTCGAGACAAGTGAGATGTTGTGGGTCGAGGAGTTATTGGTATCTTATGTGCTCAGAATGCGGGATAAAAGATTTCGACGGCCATTCTGCATTGAAGGAGAAGACTTATTCCACATTCGATGACCTCGAGTCCATGGCTAACCTCATGGGCGTTGAGCCGTCGAAACCGCGTTATGCTCGCCACAGGTGAGGTGTAGTCATTGGCTTTATTGTTTGTGTATTGGTATGGCTTGATGGCATTTCGAAAATAGTATGATAGAGACAATCGCTGAGTGTTCCCATTGGGGAAATTTACTGGGCAGGAAATTAGTCGGGTACGAGATATACGGACAGCCGATTGAGCTTTGAGCAGGTCGGAGACCGTGTCTGATTTGGAAGAGTATGTTGAGAGCTTGCAGCAGCTACCGAGGCAACGCCGATCATGGTCGACATCATTAACATGTAGCCTTCCGCGAGGACGGGAAACTTGTCCCTTACGTGGAGGGTGAGTTGTGGTGCTGTTGTATTGAGGTCGTATCGTTTTTCAGGGCCATGTTGGGTGACGAGGACGACTCTGATTCTGAAGAGAACCTTCTCGCGAGGATGGAGGCCATGGGCTGTGATATGGATTTAGAAGAATAGTCTTGCTGACGTATTCCATCTTCTTTGAATCCTATCAGCTATTGATTCAGTCGCATATTATTCCAGTGAAGCAGTTGAAGCAGCATAGCAATTCATCGGTACCGTATTGTTGACGATGCAGTATAGTGTAGACAGCGAGCATTCCTCTCTTGCTGTCAAGGCAACTGTACTGCCGAACTTTGCAATTCTAGTATGCCGTGATTCTGTGCTGGCTGGTTCTTGTTGCTGAGGTTCTTCTTGTATCATTGCGTCACCATGGTTTCCTAGTGTTCGGCTCAGTCCGTTCCCTGGGCTTCCGTCCGTGGGTTCATCTCTTTTCTGCCTGTCGTTGGGTAGCCGTATAAACGTGATCCCACGTAGGATAGTCCCATCCTTCTCACCACCTTTGGTTACACTTTTTTTATCTCAAGGTCTATGATCAAGTCTTCCAATTCTGACTCATCTCCATCGTTTGGTAGGGGAACTGGCGTGTGATATACCTGGGCGGCTACCATTTCGATGATTGAGTCTTCGCGTCATGTGACCCGCAGTTGATGTATTCCTTCTCATTAGAGCGTCCATTGTCGCCATCGTTGTTACTACTGTCTACTGCCGACGTTTTTTGGAAAGTGGAAAACTGAGAAACGGAACTACATCACCTTCGGTCACATTGTCGTATTGTCGTCATTACTAAATCATCGTCTTAGTAACAGTCCCACTCTTATCGCCACACATGTGCTCTAATAAGCTGAGTTTGACATTTACAACAGTGGTAGTGGCCTGTTTTTAAGCTGACTCTGCCGCTGTATTGTATTGTAAGTATCATAGCAGTGAGATAGATATGCTAGTATAGCTGTAGTGAGACATGTGTAGTTATTGTCGTGTTTTTCCTGCGTTTACTCGCTCCAATAGATGTGTCAAAGGCACTCGCCTTTCTTTCAGCGTTCCCTGCGAGGTATCGCTCACGTAGGTCGGTCCGCTGTAGTCTCATTCTCGATTTCTCTACATTATTAGACTCAAACACAACGTGTGCTCTGCAAGATGATGATGCACCCTGGTACAAGGCGATAATTTTTTATTACCTCACTAGGAGCACTATCTCGGCTGCCAGTTTGTACAGTTTTAACTTGTGGAGCAAACGTTATTTGAATCGCCTCAAGCTATTGTACGTTTCTTCACCACAGTTAATCATTTCTGGGGGTTTTACGACAGCTCGTTGATAGTGATATAGCCTAGCAGATGACCAAGGTGTTTATGGGAGGTTAGTGACTTGCTCCCAATTGACCCGGTAATCACAGCTCGTGATCACCACCACAATCATCCGCATCATCATATTGTATCTCTACGTTTCCCTGTCCTTCGATCCTGGTATGGTTCATACCGTATAAATACCATCAATATCTCCATTGCTCGTCGGGGCTCTTCCAGAGCGAGTGTCGCAAACGAATATTCGATGGTTCTAACTTGGCGAGTTGAGTTGTTAGTGTATCAGGAAATGTTCGAACTCACCGATCAGTGACCATAGCATCACGTTGAATGGTAAGAGAACTTACTTTAATCGTGAGCCTTCACCGGAAAGAACAGACAAGAGTACGTCAGCGGCTCTCGATGGCTGTTCTCTGAATATTAGCAATAATTTTCAACGTTACTTCTCATCCTAACCCAACCTTATACTTGCTATGAGTGATAGGTCATTCACAGTACGCGGCAAGTGCATTACTGTACTTTATTTTTTCCGCTTCTGCGACTCGACAACAGACTAACCCGCCCGCAAATATTTACTCTTTTTATTACCTTATTGTAATGCATCAGAATTTTCAACGTTACTTCTCATCCTAACCCAACCTTATACTTGCTATGAGTGATAGGTCATTCACAGTACGCGGCAAGTGCATTACTGTACTTTATTTTTTCCGCTTCTGCGACTCGACAACAGACTAACCCGCCCGCAAATATTTACTCTTTTTATTACCTTATTGTAATGCATCAGATTATACTCTATAGGTCGAGGTGAAATCGCTATCATTGCTCTAATTGCTATAATTACTAATCGCTCAGTATTACCGTCACCCACATCTACCTATTACGGGAGATGAACTCATCGAAGTCGCACATCCAAAGCATTGGAGTGGACTAAACCTCCGAGTGGATGCGGTATACGTATCATCATCACGGTTTAGGGTTTTGCCAAGAGTACTCTTGTGAACGAAAGGAAATCACTGCATAAGTGATCCTGTTCGAGTACAGTCGACAAGGGTAATAGACGTCACACTGCCTTATTGTGTTAGGATGTGTACGAATAGTGGTACGTTACACAATCTGTGTCTCTTTCGTGGATCGGAGAATCCGCGAAATTTATTGTGCAACCCATGCATATTTCATCAGGTGCGCAAGATACTCGATACGAGAGCCGATCCGAACGTTCCGGCGGCCACTCCTGGGGCCGTATGCGGATCCTGATGCAACAGGTGAGTCAGAGTATTTACTCAGATGAAAAAATCAGATGGTGAGTGTCAGAGCACCCTCTGGATAGGCGCCTTTAGACAGCGTATGCGTGCAGGGGATGCTCGTCGCACGCGCGCACATGTTATTGATCATCGACGCCTTTAATATTCTCGATCTCGCTTTTGGCAGAACAGCCTAAGTTTTACGACGATCAGTTTGGTTTAAGAGGTTCAACTTTATATAAGAGATCATAAGGCACTTAGATTTTCATTCTTTGAGACCTTAATGGCGCAGAGTTCAGTCCAGTCTGGCAGAACCCTAACATCTGGCTCCGATGCGGGGACCACGCCAGCTCTGGATTCGGTCTTTGTCTGGGCCGAGGGCTCCTCACCCGGCTCCAGGGATATTCGTCCCGACCCTAACGCACTCGCGGATGCCTTCCTGGGGGTCGTGGAGCACGCGATCAATGCTACATCCCAGCCCGACCCAGACGATTTCCTGGAGAAGGTAGCCAAGGCGGTAGCAGTGAAGCCGCTGCAGCATTTAGGGGACGTCGCCAGCTTGGCCAACGACATCTCTGACATCGACGGCGTCGGGTTTGAGGCCTATGTCGCCTTCTGGATCGGGTCGTCGTGTAATATGCTAGGGGAGGCCGTTCTTGGTCCTGAGGCGTTAAGCCTCTGGAAGGAGCGACTTCCGCCGTTGGTCTGTCTTCGTATAATCCAGAAACCTTGGTGGCTCGACCTGCCAGCTGTTCCCAGGCTGAGTTTGCAATATCGCTTCAACGGTATTGCTGCCAAGAAGGAGCTATTTGCTAACCCCTCAAGCCCATTCTCGGTTGGATGGAAGACTCGGTTCTTTGCTGTCTCGAGCCCATCACCACAAACCTTCTCCACATCTGCGGTGCCACCA
>NW_003212988.1:0-1232 GCF_000006405.1 Perkinsus marinus ATCC 50983
AGTAGACCTGTAGAGAATCCACAGGCGTGCCGACGAGACAAAGCTCAAGTGCAGTGTTCATGATACCACTGCACGGTCGCCTGCGAAGCGCGCTATACTGTTGGAAAATATGCACACGGGCAACTACATGTGCTGGTGACAATATGAAACTCTGAGGAAATTTTGAAAGATTCTTATGGGTGTCTGTCCACTCCTTCCTGAATTCATGAGTGGATTTTCATAGTATTTTGAGGAAAACTTCTAATCCATTAGCTAGTAATGATGAATCAATGCGGCAATGGACAACTTCACTACAATCGGGAATTTTCCAGACATCCTACGAGCTGGATCTCTCAGTTCCTCCAACAAGTTACAAATATGCAGACAGTTCTAACCTCAGTAGAGGAAAGCGAACATATATTCCTCCAACCGATGGTCTCATTCGGGAGCTCTATTGACCAGATCGGCCAACCTACGCGATAGAAGCTCATGTAGAAGGACTGCTGCTTCGTGCTCCATCCGAGATGCTGATTCTTCCAAAGTCCTTTCGACCTTGGTGACACCATCGGTGACACTGGTAGTAGACGACGACCCTGACCGACTTGGTGCTGTCTGTGATGGTGGCCAGTTATTCACTGAAAATGCGAAACCTGACAAGTACAGTAGTCTAGCAAACCTACTTATTCCAACCGCTATAGTAGTGTGAATTCGCGGTCCCGAAGTGGCCGTCACAGCCGTGCACAGTGTCTCCTCAACAGCTCGCGATCTCAACAAAACCTACCACCAGCAACAACAACAATAACACAACTTCCGAAACAACGATAATCTTCCGACTTGTGTAAAATTAAGTTGTTTTGGGCGCCCGAAAGCGCCATCGCTGAGGACATTCTCGATGTACATAGGAGCTCTCGTGATGATCTCCTGTTCCGGTATGAGCCTTGTCATGCTATCCTCAGCCTAAAGTGAATATCACAATAACAACAGCTTTCTCCCCCACCCACCTCTTTGATGGCCCCGAGCCACTCCTTATACAATGCAACCAAGGCTTGCACATTCCTCACCTGCGACGCTCGTGTCTCCAGTGCTTCCTATCAAATCATACATGCTACGTTGATAATAATGAAAACACCTTACAATCGCTGCTTCCACGCTAGCAGACCTCGGCACCAACCCGAACTTGGGACACTGAAAATGTTGTATGTAGTTCCTCAGAGTGACATACACGTGTTCTGAGAGTAGAGCTCTTCTCCTTA
>NW_003213524.1:0-1001 GCF_000006405.1 Perkinsus marinus ATCC 50983
TGGGCGGCGATGTGTGCCGAAGATGGTGGGTGACTTCCTCAGCTAAGGTTGCCCCTTGAGATCTCGCACCTCAGGCCTTGCTCAGAAAATTGAAATGTGCTCTTGATATGCGCGTTTTTCGTCGAATGCGTGAAATGAAGATTTGAGTTCTGTTCAATGGAATATAACGAGGATCGATATATTACGGACTGGTCAGCCAGTGATGTGGTTCTGAATGCAAACCTCTGACCAGTCATGTGCGAATTCGGTATGCAAAAAAGGCATCTTGCATAAATTAATCCGGGATGCTCTGCAAATTGCAAATTGCAGACTGCAATTTACGCAATCGATTTCATTTCTTCTTGTGTTCGTCCAAAATGTTGTCGATCGCTGTGGTTCTTCCCTTCTATTCATGATGTGTGTTAGGTACATTTGAACACCATGAATATCTATGCTTCACTTGCAGCGGCAACTGTGGTGTCTGCTGCACCAAGCTACGAGATGCATTCAAATGGCCACTCAACTGAAGTGCTTCTTGTTCCACCTGAAGACCCATTTCCACAAATCCGAGGAGAAGTGAAGTCTCGGCGTGGAATTTGATGTCGTCAACGAGCCGATTCTTCCCTACTTAGATTGAGCGACTCGAAGCCACCCGTCGCGAATTTGAGACAAATGAATTGTCCTCGTTGAAGCAAAACACATCTCTTGTTGAGAACTTCTCATACCATCCGTTTACTGTGAGGCTATTGCCACCCACAACTACTGACATCGGAAGGATCAAACAGAGAATTGACGAGTTAGAGGCACGACGAGCAAAACGCGAGGCCGAAATGTTTCAAGAAATACGTAGATCTCTTGAAGCGACAAAGCCTAAAAATGTAAGATCTATACTTTTCGTGTCTTCAATTTGTGCATGGTTTCTATAGCATTTCATACGACAGCAGCTATTTCATAAGATCGGCAGTGTGGTCCTTTCCTCGTGTTGTCGATCTTGTAGCCGAGATGGAGCGCCGCCGAGACGA
>NW_003205796.1:0-1164 GCF_000006405.1 Perkinsus marinus ATCC 50983
TGATACTGCAGTAGTCCAGCAGCGCCCCGCTGAGAGTGCACTAGCGACTATCGCCGCACCCATACAATAGAGCGGGCAAATACATCAGTAACAGGTCAGGAGGGACGTTACTCAGCAAAAACATTTGGGTGTCAGCATGTCCTCCATACGCAGCTTCAGGTCGATGAGCTATTGCATGGGCGTATGCTGCCGTGGCACTTTCAGAAGCCTGAATAAAGATGAAATGCCGAGAAATCAATCTGGCTTCGTCCTACCGCAAAACCGCTACCTCTGTACTCTTGGAGCTTCTTCTCGTGAGCACTAGCATATGGCTGACGAGGCCTGATGCCGATTTTAAAACCGGATGACTCCTATACTAGCTGCTCACACGAACTCGGGGAGTTCACTCCTTCGTGGCGGTATATTGGTCTCTTTATATTCACCAAAAAGCTGTGCTGTAGTCTGATCGGCGGGCCTCCCTGAATGAACTCTGTCTTTGGATATCCACTCCTCCTCCTGCATACTGTTCAGAGAGGGATTCTTAGACTTGTCCTCGACTGCTACAGCTCCGAAGAGATCCGATGAGAAAAACTGTCTATACCTGCCATATCAAGACAACAGTGGAAGATACACGTGATATTCAATTTAGACGCTATCACTCACCTAGTCCTGGCGATATCCTGATGGCTATCAGTCATTGAGTGAGCAATAGCTGTTGCAAGCTGATGACATGTACGACTCCATCTCAATCTTCGAATTGACCAACAAGACGCGAAGAGAGCTGGAAGCAGTGCTAATTGGATTGTGACCAGCAATAGATAAAAAATGATAATGTACCATGATGATAGGCTAGCTCAGGCTAGACTAGGGACTACGGCGGCCAGCAATCATCGCCCACTCCTCCTTAGCGTGCTTCAGACGATTCTCCATGACCCTACTCCATTCAGCACTCGTTCGTGTATGCAACGCCACCTCATGCTGACTCTTCCGGGCTGATGCTAGGTCTCGGAAGCGCGGCTTGGCAGTATATCTAAGACAACTGGAGGAAGGGGAGATAGGAACAGTCTCACCGGGCTGGTGACTTCGACGATCCTTCTTGAGGCCGCGACCTTAGAGCTACGACGTGGGTATACTCCGACTTGCTGCTCTCTGAAAAGCTGTTATTGAGAAGACATTCCTGGAGTA
>NW_003208474.1:0-1038 GCF_000006405.1 Perkinsus marinus ATCC 50983
TTGCCGCATATCCTCAGCGGTGGCCTTGATATACCTCGATACAGTAGGAGCAAATTCCATACCATCTCACGGCACGGCCAAGTCTTACTTCGATATGTTGCCTCGACTTTCATTCCCTTGGTTCTGGATAAGCTTGAGCCAGTGCTGGATGAGTTGTTCCTCGATAACCTGGAAGGAGATCCTGTTGAAAGCATGTTGATGCTCTGAGTGGACTCACAGTGTTCTCAGTAGTCTCGTCCTTGTGATAGTACATGTCCTTCACTGCCCAGCCAACTCGACTTGTCTTCAAGACATCTAATGTTATATGAGGGAGGAGCTGGTTATTGAGTAACTAAACAATTGAAGCAAGCGTTCGAATTTCGGTGGTCTCCTAGGATAGACTCACATCTAAGAGCGTTCTACGGACATTGTAGTTTGGCAGCGCCCCTTTTGCACCTGCAGTCGCATTAGATTAGCAGTTCCCAATAATAGCACAAGACTCACCAACAAGAGCAAGCCAGTCGGCTATCGCGGAGAGTCCTCCAGCCTCAATGAAAGGCTCTTGCCAAGCCTACCAAACATTTCTGATTAATTGAGATAGCGCATGACTCTACCTGCTTAACAAGAATTCCGCGGATTTTCTCCAGCATCTGTAATTTCGCTAATGCGGGTTGTCCTGACATGGACGTGAACGCTGAAATCGAAGTTCAAAATCAACTAATAGCTACCAGTGGTCAAGGACTCCCGATCCGCGGCCGATACATCATACATACTATTCACCAATGACTCCATTCTCTCGAATCTGAAACGTCGAGTGAAGAGACAAGAATCAATCAGCCAATCTCACTTCTCTCCCGAGTCCATTTCCTTCTTCTTCCTACGCTTCTTGAGACGATCGAGGGCCTTTCACATAAGTTGCTACACATAACACCAACCATCACACATCCTACAGGTTGCAGCAGCTTGCTCTCTCGAGGCTTCTTTTCAAGGCTGTGGCCCATTTCTCCATCCTCGCCCTCAGATTCTTCCGATGATGAGGAACTGCTACTGCCCGAGATC
>NW_003201690.1:0-2443 GCF_000006405.1 Perkinsus marinus ATCC 50983
CGTTAGATAGTATTATAGGATGCTAACACGAACACGATGAAGAATAAAGACAGCAATCAATCGATCAGCAACAACAACAACAACAACATAGTAATATATTACCAGTCGTAGTAATATGATGATGATCTACTGTTAGTAGTAGGTACCCCCATTAAGGGGCTTTCCTGGGACCAACAACACTAGTGATGTTGAGAAGAGTAGTAGGGGAATATATATTACTAGAGTAGGGGAATACTACTTACTAGGTGCTTGTGTTATGAATATAACCCCATTACGGAATGATAATGGTATTAATAGGGATATTATAGATCTTGATGAGATCGATGCACGATTGAGGCAAGCTTTATCAACGACGAAGAGGGATGGAAATAGTAAGAATAAACAAGGTAACATCATGACAACAAACAAGGTGAGTCCTAATGCTACTACTACTAATACAACAACACTAATACATGTATGTCCCATCATAGTGTTATGATGGCTGCGATAATGATGATGTCCCTGTAATGGAAACTACAAAAGCTGATGATAATATTGAAGAATATAAGGAGTTGAGGAAGGCTAGGTACATAGTTATGATGATACTTTTACAATGGGGCCTCGTCATGATCATCATATTGTTGATGAACATAAATATCCATTATTAGAGGTAGTAATAAGTATTGATAGTAATTGTTAGTAATAGTGATAGGATAATAATAATATGATAATGAAGACATCTAGAAGATCTACTTTACAAGCTATGGAAAAGGATAATGATGATTTATTCAATGAAAACCTTATATTAAGAAGGAATCTTGATGAGGCATTAAAGGTAGTAGTAAATAGGGAAACGGTAATAATTGTGGTGGTATGTGGATGATGTCTCTTTTAGAGATGTATGAAGATGGAAGAACAGCTAGGTATTCTTAAATTAGAAATGGCTAAAATAGGAAAAGAAAGAGATGATGCACAAGCTGATAATGAGTAATATAATAATACTATTATTATTGGATTATTCCCTAATAAGTATTATAGATACTTTGAATGGGTATTATATACTAATAGGGATGGATATATACCACCACCTATGTTAAAAAAGAAGGATACCTCATTTTTACGACCATCACTACAGGAAAATTGTCAGGATCATGATAACAAAGATAATAGGACACGGTATCATAATAATAGGATGAAGAACAAGAACCATAACAACAACAACAACAACGGCATTGGTAATAGTAGTAGTAATGATGTGAGTAGTATCTATCTGGTAGTAGTAGTAATGATGTGAGTAGTATCTATCTGGTAGTAGTAGTAATGATGTGAGTAGTATCTATCTGGTAGTAGTAGTAATGATGTGAGTAGTATCTATCTGGTAGTAGTAGTAGTAATGATGTGAGTAGTATCTATCTGGTAGTAGTAGTAGTAGTAATGATGTGAGTAGTATCTATCTGGTAGTAGTAGTAGTAATGATGTGAGTAGTATCTATCTGGTAGTAGTAGTAGTAATGATGTGAGTAGTATCTATCTGGTAGTAGTAGTAGTAATGATGTGAGTAGTATCTATCTGGTAGTAGTAGTAATGATGTGAGTAGTATCTATCTGGTAGTAGTAGTAGTAATGATGTGAGTAGTATCTATCTGGTAGTAGTAGTAGTAGTAATGATGTGAGTAGTATCTATCTGGTAGTAGTAGTAATGATGTGAGTAGTATCTATCTGGTAGTAGTAGTAGTAATGATGTGAGTAGTATCTATCTGGTAGTAGTAGTAGTAGTAATGATGTGAGTAGTATCTATCTGGTAGTAGTAGTAGTAATGATGTGAGTAGTATCTATCTGGTAGTAGTAGTAGTAGTAATGATGTGAGTAGTATCTATCTGGTAGTAGTAGTAGTAATGATGTGAGTAGTATCTATCTGGTAGTAGTAGTAGTAATGATGTGAGTAGTATCTATCTGGTAGTAGTAGTAGTAATGATGTGAGTAGTATCTATCTGGTAGTAGTAGTAGTAGTATTGAATAGGTACATCTCTTAGCCGTAAGATGAGGAAATCTTTTACAACGACAGCAACACGGCATCATAGTAGTCATCATTGATGTTGGATACTATTATAACAATAATCACATGATTTTCATGATCAACTTATTATTAATATACTTTTTGAGTTATTAATATACAGTATAAGGAGCATATTTTTTTCTTAGGCAAATTCAAAAAATCTGCGTTTCTCATTAACGAATGAGAGTTTTGAGCTGAACTTTAACAGGGACTCATTTCACAAGGATTTCTGACCTAAGGTGCCTTAAGACGCGGCAAGTGATTTCATAACAAATGCACCCAACCCGAATTACGCACCTAAACGTAAGGTTCACCTTACCAATCGCCTTAGGTGCACCCAACAGCTCAATAAGCTATGGTATTCGATGGATGCAATGGAATGGAATTGTGAATTCAAGGGTTCGGAATCG
>NW_003204010.1:0-1024 GCF_000006405.1 Perkinsus marinus ATCC 50983
AGTGGACATGGACGTCGGCCGAGGTTAGTAGTTTTGGCTCGATCAAGCGGAAGATACTATCCATGGAGGAGGGGGTTCCTAACAGGAAGTGTAGGAAATGTGGTACCGATATGTGTGGCACATGTCACATGTCTTGCACAGTCTTGCTACATCCTGGTTATTCCTATTGCCTGCTTACAACATATAAAGACTACAACGAGCTCGATCACACACGTACTCAACGATTCCGTCACTGCGCCACGAAATTACCACCACACAGGTGTCTCACCTTCAGCCATCGCTCTATCTTGCACAGCGTATACCCTGGCCTTGAGCTGAGCCAATGCCGCGCTCACCGACTCCTGCATCACCTTACCGAGTTGACCTGTCATAACCACGACTATTTGCGAGAACCCTTCTAAGGTGATTCACCCGTGATGGACACCTTGCCCGTCCCTCCGCCGACACTAGCAGAACTACTCGTTAGAGTCGTCTCTATCTCCAACACGTCACCACCACCAGCAGTCACTGCCAGGCCTAGCGCAACCTGGAGAAACGTTCGGGAGTCGTGACAACAGGAGTGTACGCTCACTCCTATCTGTTGCCCTCGTGAGTGCTGCTGCCTCGCCCGCCTCCTCGCCAGCCTCGCTGGGGACTCGAAAGTCTCCGGTCCGAGAATTCCAGGGATATCCCTCTGCTGTATCTAGGATCAACGCAACTTGAGATCCACTAATTGTAAAATAAGGCGGCTTTTCCAAATCAGACTGATTTTCCTACCGACAAATTCAAGTTATTTACATTTTTAATTTTTTTTTCGGGGCTTTCACGAAATACCAAGAAAATTAGTATTATACCCGGTTTACTTGAAAGTTCAGGAGTTTAGTTTAACCAAGGTCAAACGTTAATCAAATGCGTAAAAAAGTAGATTTGTCGGTAATAGATAAATTTGACCTGGAATTGCTATAGTGCTCGACCCTCAGAAAAAGGCAGGTCGTTCTCAAGCGCATCATCATCATCAACGATCTTACGGTGAAAGGCGAGGGAC
>NW_003209952.1:0-1112 GCF_000006405.1 Perkinsus marinus ATCC 50983
GCCTCAGAACTACCACGAAGCTTTCACGGGACTGAAGGTGCATCCACAAAGCACGGCAACAGACCCTGCCATTGCGCTGACCTGTCAGGAGGCTTACTTATCAAAACGAAACCCAGCTGCATCGATCTCACCAAGTTACGTGACACATCGTAAGCCATCAGCGAAGCTTGCCGTATTTTGGTACATCGATTCTTGTGTTCTATGAGATTTACAACCCATTTTCTCTCAAAGTCTTTAACTCAATAGTTACCAATGTTGACTGAGCTGGGATCTATGAGAGCTGCACGAGATGACGTGTCATAATGTGGAGCTTCCAAAGCTCGCAGTATGTCAGATTTATCCTGTCGGAGCTCCTCCACCTCTTTTGCGATTAGTTCAGTGAGATGCAATGGGATACCAGACTACAGGCGGAAACATTTTCTTGGTGAGCTGATATTGTTTAGTGCCGTGCAACCAATCACATACCATACCCAGTTGTCTCCTTGCCGTTCGACGAACTCGTTAAGTTTAGGAACAACACGTTCTCCCCACGCATTAGCACATTCTTCCCCGCAGGTTTCGCGAAGCAAAGATGAGACACTCGAGGAGAACTCCAGATGATCGCTAGAATGAACGTAAGCACCCGAGGTGGTGACCATGACGCAGAACCGGAACATGGCCTTCTGATAGAACCTGTACTTACGACAACCAGTACAACAATGTCGCGTTAGATACGATGCACAGTTTTTTGTCTAGGAGAAGCATGCTTACAAGAGAATGATCATATGGAGTCAACTGTGCTCACAAGTCCAATAAGCCCCACACCTATTCGACCAATCTTCCAGGTTATCTTTGCTGAACGCAGCGAAGTTCATTTCGCGTCTGACAGGCGATGAGAAAGAGTTTTCCACGTCCTCCCCCAAGAGAAACTGGACCTGCACGGGCCGCTGTACAGCTCAGATGCCCGGCAAGTCTTATCACGTACGTGAGTCCAGCCTTCAGGACACTGAAATCACGAGAAAAACGGAGCGAATCAGCATGCTTATGTTCGACTACGCTTTCTCTGAAGCTTATCACACAATCTGACAGGTAAGAGGTAACCAAAGAAAACACGAAAGACCCCGACGCAACGT
>NW_003202570.1:0-5719 GCF_000006405.1 Perkinsus marinus ATCC 50983
ACGATCTTACCGTGGCCTTGAGTCATCGAAGAGAGGGCTGTCTTTACCTCCTACCCGAGGTCTATCGAATATGTCCTTTGGTATAGGGGGTATCTTGTATCCACCCTTGGTAGGAGTATTGGTTTGATTACCAGTAGCCGGAGACTGCGTTCCATTATTAGCAGTAGTATTAGCGATGGCGGGTCGACGTGTGGTAGGCGTAGCTTCCCCAACTGGGAGGAAAGGCACTGTCGGGACAGGTAGCGACTCCTCTCCTAGGTAATGTTCAACATCGCGTACTGGTTGTGGTAGAGTAACATTGTCCAAGGACTTGACGAAGTCCTCAATGCCTGTGTACAATACCCTTGTCTCCTCGTCTATGTCATGGGCTAGCCAATTGTTAAGTGTCTGGTTGGCTAGCACCTCTAGCATGGCCAATAGCCCACCCAACTCATCGACCACACCAGTAATGGTAGCATTCCTCACAGAGGAGCTCACCTCATTCATCTCCTTCACGACGTTCTTGAAGGCGATAGCAAAGTCTTCCACAAGGGCCCTAGTGTCGGGTAGCTTGGAGCTTGACTCGGCAGCAAGCCGAGCTAATGATACTACTAAGTAAAGAGGTCTAACCATTGAGTAACAATAAAATATGAGGGAGTCACGGTCACGACGAGGACGACCAATGCACGATGCTCGAGTTTGATGATTCTGCGCAGAAGTTGAGGAAATGCAAGTTTGATAAGCAAGGCAAGTCCTCGACGACACCTCGCAGCTACTACCCACATACCTTCACTAAATTCACACCACTATCACTTTTTCGCTTGCCAAAGTGATGTTAATTTAGTAGATGTTCGTGGTACACCTTGCGTGGATAAATGCCTTATTTCCGCAGTCCATATAATTATCATGTCCATCGCCAACCGTGATGAGGCCAAGCGATGCCGGGATATTGGAATGAACGCTTTGAAGAGGTAATAGTGAGCTCATGAGTGCTCATCAATTATGTTTGATGATCATCAGTGGGGACCGGGATAAATGTATACGTTTTCTGGAGAAGTCCTTACGGATGTACGATGATCCTCATACTCATAGCCTCCTGGAGAAGGTAGTGGATGCATACTGAAGTTAGCGAATAATAGAGGGTAATAGGTACGGACTGATGGTAAGGACTCTAGTGATGCCGAGACCTCTACCAAGAGCTCGGATGCCTCCAAGACTACTACTGCCTCTCCTCCTGGTGTACGACATAGGAAGGGAGCTGAGCCCACCCGCAGTGGGGATAAGGCGCGGACTAATAAGGATGGGAAGTCGTAGGATAGAGCTGGTGGCTTGGCAGGTGCTGATCAGATGTGGCAGATACACTGATGACCAGAATCGTTTAGTGCAGCGTGTTCTGCGGACTCAGGATTACTATCAGATCCTACAGATAGACAAGAATGATGGATCTAATGATGTCGATGCTAAAGTGAAGAAAGCGTAGTAGTCTATTGTCCTCGGGTAATCATCCATATCGGGCTATATATAGGTATCGTAAATTGGCCCTTAAGCTCCATCCCGATAAGAATAGTGCACCAGGAGCTGAGGAAGCCTTCAAGAAGGTCTCCAAGGCATTCCAGTGTTTATCAGGTAACTATCCACTATCAAAGCATCACCATTGGAGTCTCCTGTCCTTCAGATGAAGGCAAACGTCGTACATATGATCGGACGGGTAGAGACCCCGAGCAATCAGCATCCTCTTCGGGAAGCTCTGGGCGACCAGTAGGGTAGCTACTGGTATCCTGGTGGTCTATTTTCTCTTGTAGGATGACTTCATGACAGCTCAGGATATTTTTGATGCATTCTTTGGCGTACCTCGACAGAACTCACCGGTACTTTATCCTCCTGGTTATTGAATATCACCCAATTTGTTCAGTTCTATGCTCAACATGCTCAACATCATCAACAACAATACCACCAGAACAATACCAACAGTATGCCCAGTGCTCTTTGTGCTAGTATCAGGTCCTCAGTCTCAGGTTTCAACATCCTACAGTTTTTGCCCCTAATCATGCTACTTGTTGTTACTCTGTTGGCTAACTTCAACACGAATAGTTCTTATAGCCATCAGAGGTAATGCTAATATTATATTCCTAAGTGTTCATTTCACTGGACGATGAATTGTCTCGTATGCACTGCAGACTCTGTATGTTTTATCGGACCACAGTCACATCAAAACTAACACCTTGTAACTGATGGTGAATTCTGCTGAAGGCGTGACTTCACTGAAGGCTATCACTTTTATCAGGCCCAAGTTTTCGTTCACTCCAACAAAGTCGTATACAGTCCAGGAGAGTACTCCAGACATGCATATCCAATATTATGTGCCACCTAGCCATGCTGCCAAGTACCCTGCAGGCTCTACTGAGCGACAGTAATATCATTCATTACGACTCCATATTATGGTTACTCTCTTAGGAGATTTGATACCACTGTGGAAACGTCATATGTGAATAATCTGCTGGCGGATTGTGATTTCGAGGAGCGAAGCATGGTGCGGAACATCCAGCTAGCCAAGCGCCACCGTTCAGTGGAACAATTAGAGCAAGCTAAGAATACACCCCGTCCATCATGCGATAAACTGAATCGATTGAAGGTGAGTCATGATATGATGCAATGATAGATGAGCATGTTATGGTATCAGGAGAAGTATCCTCGACAGTATAGACAGAGTGTTCAGTACTGGTATTGATTCTGCTAGCATTCTCTTCTATTATCGCATTATCCACCAAAGCTGCATCATTTGTAAATATTGCCACTTACCAGGTGTTACCTGGTCAAGATTAACACAACTGGGTTGAGTTGTTACTATCAACACAAGAGAGGTATTCACACAGAAAAGCGATGTTCATTATCAATGGACAACTTATAACCAGAAATCAATACTGTGCATCGTGTTATTACAGCCTTTAAGGAAGATAATGATATGAAGTCACAGACGATAGTACCAGTCGTTGCCCACTATTGGAACTGCTACTGGCTATTGAAGGCTGAGGGTAATGATATTACCTTTAACAGTCGAATATTAATACACTATGTAGAAAAAAGAAGACAACTATGACGAGACATCAAAAAAGTTGAAAGTACAAACAGATCCATCATAGTTGTCGTTCTCAATACCGCCGCCATCATCGACGACTTCCCTGCTGAGAGGGAAGCCGCCAACAGGTCAGACCTCAGATACTCGTATCAGTGGTAATGCACTGCAATGGAGGGATGATGATCATTGATACCATTCTGAGTGGTACCATAATGAAGATGATATCCAACACGGCAAGACCATGATGGAGATGAATATGATCTCGAAGGTGATGAGCCCGTCCAAGATGGTGATGAAGGGGTAGCAATCGAGCTAATCGAATGTCTCGGTAGCGAACCAGGTTTACTATCGAAAGCACTCAGAATACCCCTGTCACCGATGGCTGGATTAGATGTCGAGACCGTCTCGGTTCCGGTCTCGAGTTTGCGCTTGTTCTGGAAGGAAGTGGTCTCACATAGATTACCTTGAATATTATGTTCAGGATTATGGAGAATCCTCCTGACAGCATCAGAGTCACTCATAACCACAAATCCCATGTTAGGGGGCAATGTGGATGTATGAGATCGAGTCTTCCTTTGCAACAATAGAATGGTCACAACGTGACCGTAAGAAGAAAAATATTTATGAAGGACAGTAGAGACATTAGCTTTAATCAATTGGATTTTCTTAACACATACAACCTGTTCATCAGGGATGCAGGCCAACATATCTAAAATACGCCACAACGGCCAAGGACCACTACCATCATCATGATCACCAGAACCGTACTCTTCATCAACACTATCATACTTCCTGTCACTCTCCTCACCCATAGTAGGAATAGCATCAACCGGGATGGTAGTAGGAGTAGCAGTATGCTCATTATCAGTAGTAGTAGTATCAGTCAACTCACCCTTCACGACAGACGACCAAGATATAGTAAAGTTATTAACAGGCTTAGTAGTGGTCCTCGTTGAAGATGACCTCCTAGTATTAACACTAGCAGAGTGATCCTCACTTGCACCAACAGTATGAGAATAGGCAACATCATTATCAGCACTATTAGCTGTACCCCTGATAGCATCATCCTCTGCAGTATCCTGTTCCATATTAACAGGAATGATTGTAGAATCCGCCTTAACAGTGGTGGTAGTAGGGGGCGATAAAGTAATAGATGTTGACTCTAATAGTTTACGAGCGGTTAGATCTCTGAGATTCTCCCTCGTTCTGTCCAACTGTTGTTCTAGTATACCAAGATGTGTACGAAGCCCAGAATTCTCTTCTCGAACTGATCGCAACAAGGCCTCGGAATGCTGTAAGGTTTGTAATATATCACCCAAAAGGATGTTGTTGTTGGTGTCGGTAGTAGTAACCAGAGCTGCATCAGTATCACCGTCGGCATCATCGTAGAAGCTACCACCATGACGACCCATAGTTGCCACAGCGCCACCGTCTTGTCGCTCTGCTGCTACTGCTGCCACAACCTCCTTAAGAAAAAGTTCGTCGTCCTCGAAGGTCGAAATTGGAGGGTTCATCCATACACAGTTAAACTAATAATTACCACCACATTACACATCCTATTACGACCCCTAGTTATGACCATTACGAATTCTAACTATTCAAATGGTTAGATTTCCGCTAAACGACGCTTTGGTGACATCGCTCCGCTGAAAAAGCGCAGAAACGCGGAGAACCAGGTTTCACCAACTCGCCAAGCTTGGCGATTTCGGGTCCTAATGAACTCTCGCCAACACGCTCAATCATGGGATACGACCGCTTCTGGACCATATTTCACCTCTCTGGCCTCGATACCTAACGAATTTCACCGAGATGTGGCGGAAACTGGTTGAGGTAATCCGTAGTTTCGTTCGCCCAAATGATCTATCTCGTTCTGTGCGCACGGTTACAGCAACTTGGTATTGGTGTAACATGCCCGTGGCCCACATATTGCTATAAAACTTGGTGAACTTATCGGTATTCGCCAAGTACGTGTCGCAAAACGCCGATATATTGGTATAATCATTTGTTTATGAAGATTACACCATCTTTGGCGATATCCGCCTTTTATCGATCACGCTTGGTATGTTCTCGAGTCGGAGTCGAATATCGCCAGGTGATTTGTTCAAATCTGGTGTTGTGACAGGCTTTCGCCACAACTTATTCATGATTCCTGTCCGGCGAAAGCCGTATCAGGACCGTATACTGCCAAGTTGGATTTAACCGCATATAATGTCCGGTTAAATCCAGCTTGGCAGTATCAAGGGTGAATTCACTTACATCACTGAAGTGTGCCGCACACTTCAGTGACTCTGATTATGATTATCATGTGACATGATTCACAAGACATGGTTCATGTCTTGTGGTTGGGCGATAGAGCGGTCGAGTACAGGAAAGTTCGCGCGGGGGACCCAGGATCTACTCCCATGAGTTGTTAGCACACTTCGTTCACCTTTACGACTCAACACTAATAGTTATGGATTTCTTTCACAGAGATAGTATCGTCTCCTTATCCCGTCATTCGATATTGTTATTGCACATTGTACCGCACGCTACACTATCTAAACGCAAGTCGTATTAAGTATATGGAGAGCTCAAACATAGAAAAAATTTTTCACATTATCTTCACTTTGCTATCGTAGGCTTCTCGTGATACCTGATAACACTGATCGAGATGCTCCACAGAGC
>NW_003202570.1:5819-11846 GCF_000006405.1 Perkinsus marinus ATCC 50983
TGAAGCCGTGAATGTTACCCCCTATACTCATTCTTCTGCTATGCACGATGGTACCCTCGGCGTTCGAACCCCAACATATCTTCAATTGGTGATCAGCATTAATGGAGCCAAATAGTGAGCTTCAGAGACTTGTACTTGATAGTCTTATGTTGAGAAATTCAGCAGTGGCAGGGGCTGCATGTGATACTCGCACAACCTGGGACACAATCGACATTGACATGCACGTCGCAGCGTGTCCCTGTCGTGGAGCTGCGTTGACTTAGCTCGTGAATCTTGCTGCTAGTAGCACTATGTACTGGTCAGTGTTTTAGATATGGTGGTGAGTAGTTCGCTAGTGTTGATGTTGTGTTCATTATTCTACTACTGGTGATGTCAGTTATTGCTCATTTCAATTGTTATAATCAGTACTATGGCTGAAAAGCAGAGTCTCCCCGTTGTCCTCTCTATGGGTGCTTATCCATTCAACTTCCTCGAATGGGTTCTTATGATCTTGATAATGCTATTATGTACTCCTATTATTCTCATCGGCCTTTTGCTAAACTTGTTGGTCCATCTAATTCAACGACCGCTATTCAATATGGGTTATCCTTATAACCTCAAGCCCGTGAGGCCTTCTCGCGAGGAGTATGCTGTTGTAACTGGTGCATCCAAGGGCCTGGGACATCAAATCGCTATGAAGTTGGCTAAGGCAGGTTGGAGCCTCGTGATCTCTGCTCGTAGCGAGAAGTTGTTGAACGAGTTGAAGGATACTTTGGTGAAGACCTACGGTCCTGGCTGCAAGGTTATCGTCGTCGCGTGCGATCTGTCCTCTGACGAGGGTCTCGCCAAACTCCGTGCTACCGTTGATGATCTCCCAGTCACCCTAGCTGTTCTGAATGCTGGTGGTATGTATTCATGTGATATTGTTAACCTTGAGCCGGAGAAGTTGGAAACTCAGATTCGTCTGAATGTTGTCCAACAAGTGATGCTCTCACAGTACTTCATGGCCCATCACTTCGTTCCCCGTGGAAAGGGTCGTGTCTGCATCATTAGCTCAATTGTTGCTCATGCCCTTGGAAGTGCTAACGCCTTCTACTACAGTTCGAAGTGCTTCCTCACTCAGTGGGGTAAATGCCTCGACCATGAGTGCCGTACTCTTGGTACCGGTGTTCTGACTATTCAACCTGGTGCCATGAATGATACTAACTTCAGCGTTGCCGCTGGATGCAAGGCATCTCCTTTGTTCACCTTGTTCGACATGCCCTCTGAGAAGTGCACTGATGAGGTCGTCTGGAGGCTGCAGAATGATGATCCTCGTGTCGCTACTGGTGTTCACACTATCGGCTTCAAGAATCAGTTCCTGGTTGCCTTGGAGTCTTGGCTAAGTGATAGCTTTGCCGCTTGGGTTGGTAGGATGGAGATGCTTCAGCCCAATACTCCTTATCTCCGCAGTATGAGTGCTAGGGAAAGTAAACTCGTACTGCATTCCCAGTGAGATCTCGGGTGACACATCTCATTTGTCTAATGTCTATGGTTCCTTTTCTGTCGAGGCCGTTTTTGGTAAGGCTCTCTCTGACCATAATTATCTGTCACGTGTAGTGACCATTCCTATGCTCGACCTTTGTATAGCCATAACCGCTATGATGTGGTGGTTACACTGTAGTGGCGCAACTCTGATGTTTTCTTTTTTCATTGGAATAAGTAGTTTTTGTTGCGTTCGCGAGTTACATTCTTTGTTGGGTGTTTAGATTGGTTTGTGTACATCATACTGTTCGTCTTCCTATCATGAGAATGGAAACTCGAGTATCGCTCCCGAGGACAATACCGAAATCATTGGTTGGAAGCATGAGATGTATGTTAATTCGAAAAATAATCAGGGCAGAGCTCAGTCATGCAAGTGCAACGTCTTGGTTTAAAATTGATCTAGTTTGCAAAACCAAGTATGACAATGTCTCATGACTGCCAATGTGACATCCTACTGTATGAGAGCGTGTCACGGTTAAATACTTCCCACAACAATATTGACGTCAGATTTTCGATTCACTATAGCGGAAGACCTTCATCGAATGCCTACTACATAACTCGGTTTGTCATATAGAACGACCTAGACGTCATCGCAAACGAGGACTCTCACTTGCAGGTAAATGCGCAGATCGATAGCCACGCATTTGGTAACATATTTGTGTCGAAAACTGCGATCCGACTGCAAACTTATTGTACAATAATGGATGTAAAGCTGATCATTCAAGATATGACCGACTATTTGAACCGATATCTATCATGCTCATCCGAAAATCTCACAATATGTCCCTCATAGCAGGCTTAGCTTCCTAAGCTCGCAGATCCCTCTAGCTTCCCTCCCCTCATCGTATCGTGTATTAATATCAAGTAAACGAATATGAGGTGTTCGTTTTCATGAGGATTGTAGTTAGATTGCTCGTCTTTCAGTTATTGCTCATTTCAATTGTTATAATCAGTACTATGGCTGAAAAGCAGAGTCTCCCCGTTGTCCTCTCTATGGGTGCTTATCCATTCAACTTCCTCGAATGGGTTCTTATGATCTTGATAATGCTATTATGTACTCCTATTATTCTCATCGGCCTTTTGCTAAACTTGTTGGTCCATCTAATTCAACGACCGCTATTCAATATGGGTTATCCTTATAACCTCAAGCCCGTGAGGCCTTCTCGCGAGGAGTATGCTGTTGTAACTGGTGCATCCAAGGGCCTGGGACATCAAATCGCTATGAAGTTGGCTAAGGCAGGTTGGAGCCTCGTGATCTCTGCTCGTAGCGAGAAGTTGTTGAACGAGTTGAAGGATACTTTGGTGAAGACCTACGGTCCTGGCTGCAAGGTTATCGTCGTCGCGTGCGATCTGTCCTCTGACGAAGGTCTCGCCAAACTCCGTGCTACCGTTGATGATCTCCCAGTCACCCTAGCTGTTCTGAATGCTGGTGGTATGTATTCATGTGATATTGTTAACCTTGAGCCGGAGAAGTTGGAAACTCAGATTCGTCTGAATGTTGTCCAACAAGTGATGCTTTCACAGTACTTCATGGCCCATCACTTCGTTCCTCGTGGAAAGGGTCGTGTCTGCATCATTAGCTCAATTGTTGCTCATGCCCTTGGAAGTGCTAACGCCTTCTACTATAGTTCGAAGTGCTTCCTCACTCAGTGGGGTAAATGCCTCGACCATGAGTGCCGTACTCTTGGTACCGGTGTTCTGACTATTCAACCTGGTGCCATGAATGATACTAACTTCAGCGTTGCCGCTGGATGCAAGGCATCTCCTTTGTTCACCTTGTTCGACATGCCCTCTGAGAAGTGCACTGATGAGGTCGTCTGGAGGCTGCAGAATGATGATCCTCGTATCGCTACTGGTGTTCACACTATCGGCTACAAGAATCAGTTCCTGGTTGCCTTGGAGTCTTGGCTAAGTGATAGCTTTGCCGCTTGGGTTGGTCGGATGGAGATGCTTCAGCCCAATACTCCTTATCTCCGCAGTATGAGTGCTAGGGAAAGTAAACTCGTACTGCATTCCCAGTGAGGTTAAGAAGCACATATTATATCAAATCTATCTGGTGTTGATGGTCATCATATTCTGTGACTGAGTCATCGAGAAGGTTTTCCCTAGCTAGAATCATTTGTCACGTTGAGTGACTACCGTCTACTTGTTTTCTACCGTTGGAACCGCTACGATGTGGTGGTTCCGCTATAGCGGCGTATTTATGATGTTTCTCTATTTCTGAGTACATTCGTGTTCTGTTAGTTATGAGGTAGTTATCACACGGCATGCGTCTTTCTGCGAACTTCTGAGTAAGTCTTACTCTTTCTCAGTAAGAGCTACTGAAGAGGTGAACTATCGCAGTTTCAGATACAGACTGAATCAATGAACACGACTTGAGTCAGGCAAACGTGAGAGGTGAATGATTTTATGTATCATGGTTGTGCTAAGGTCGAAAAGCAAGCACTATCCTATAGCATATACTATCTGTATCTGTTTGCTATCGAGATTCAAGTATTCATATGTACAGCCGAAAGGGGCGAAACTAACTGAGATTCTTGACTGACTTCTTGTGAAAAGAGTACTCTTACGTGTATTACGATACACGCGATACACGCGTATTATGATACAAATATTATTCGTAATACACGTGACAGTTGACCACACTTGTGATAAATCTACATCAGTGTAACAATTTTGCCAATCGCGCGTCGCGATGATGAACATATTTGTGAAGGAAAGGTGTAGTTTCACTGTAATCCGAGTACATATGTCTATATATTCACAGAATCTGTGACACAGATAGAGACGTCGATCAACTCTGCGATAAAGCTGGAGCCCTCAGCTTGAACACAGAGTCGATTCAGACTTCCAGCTTGGAGGTCCATTGATGTCCTAGGAACCAAGCAAGACGGAACTTGGCGGATCCTGCTATCCTGGACCCTAACGACTCGTTAGTAATGAGTTTGATGAAATCTTGTTGGTGAAAAATACGCCAATAAAGTAGTTTTGTAGACTTCATTTGATTCAGCCAGGTCTGTTGTCTAGTCTGTAGAACGGCACTCCGAGAATCCATGACCTGCGAATGTCCCAAAGTTCTATGTTTCAGGGAACGCATGGTGTGAACTGGGTTTCACTTGTTGCACACCGATGCGATCCCGACGCACATCCCCCGACTCGGATGGGTGTAGCTGAAATGCGCCAGGCCAGTGGTGCATCGCTGCTCTACGTAGAAGCAGGAGATTGTTAGGCTAAGTTTCGTGGGACGGTCGTGCGTATCTTGCACGCATATGTGCGCACGCACGTGCAGATTGTGTCCTCTGCACAGTGGATTCCAGTTTTGCACACTCTCCCGTTACGGAGGTGACTGCACTGCTCACGTGATGCGAGATGTTTTCAGTACAGTTGCAATCCTTACTCCTAAATTCATGCATGGAACCTCCAGTCACGAAGAGACTGGTGGTGAAACAGGTTTGACCGGTCAAAATCCACGCCGAGCAAGCTCCAACTCTGGGCCAACTCTGGGCGGAGGGCAGAAAATGCGCCGCTCCAGAACACAATTATTTTTGCGTGCATAGCTTGAAATCGATCAACCATTGTAGTTGGCGCAACATACTCAATTGTATGTCGAGCAAGCTGACAGGAACTTGTATCTGTCAGCTTGGCTCAAGAGACAACCAAGGGTTTGCTCTTCACGGTTTTCCCCCTCCCACGCCACCCAGAGAATACCCCAAACCGGGTACACTTCGACCTGACTCAGCTTCAACCACCGTGGAAAGGTTCAACTTCAACCTGCGAGAAGCTGAGGGTCAACCCCAAAAATGAGGGTACAAAATTTCCAAATTACCGACGGTAACATTTGACCCTGAGAAACACCACCACTGATACCTCCGAGCAGTCAGTGCCTGTGGTTTGAGCACGGTCGGGCGTCTGAGCTACTGGTCGCGATTTTACATATGTCTCCCACCCAGTAGCTGCAGAAACACACAACACGAGAAACGCGTTCGCGAATCGTTCGACTAGCCTCCGAACGAGAAGATTATTGCGCAGCAATCTCGGCCAGTCCTGCGGCTTCGTGCAGTCAAACCAGCCGAGCGGCTCTCTGCTTCGCAGCTCGCCTTCCCAATGTCGGAGCTTAGCAGCGGCAGCTGGATTGTGAGGTGCCTCGCGGACCCCAATAAGGAGCACGAGGAACACCTAAACATACCGACGCGCATGAACGATTCGACGCAGTGCTTCAATAAAGGTCAAAGATAAGGGTATTGCCATTGAATATAACAACCTCAAAAACACTACCATCAACTCGCTTGAGAATAATTGGTCATGGGACAGGTGTCCGCGTGCGGGCGAGCGCGGTTGAAAGTTTGTCTAAGCGCCGTCGGCAGAAAATATGGTGGTATCCGGTTGGTCGAGATCTCTACAACTTTATCTGTCGCATTAGTTAGTGGCATCGTTGAGAGATGATGATTGGCCTCCTGGCCGGTAATGCCCAACGATACGATTTGAATTGACCTTTAAATTACCTACTCAGCAAAAAGACTCTTT
>NW_003202570.1:11946-51440 GCF_000006405.1 Perkinsus marinus ATCC 50983
AAGGTTGGGACGAAGGTGTTGCTACCATGCATCGAGGGGAGAGAGCGATCTTCACATTCCATCCCGACTTCGGCTATGGTGCCGCGGGGGCTGGCGCTGAGATACCACCAAATTCGTGGTTAAAGTTCGACGTGGAACTGCTCAGTTTCAAGCCTGGCAAGCCGTAGGCCTCATTACCCTTCGAGTTTGTGGTGCATAGTTGTGTGTTGGCAGTGATAAGTGGAGTATGTCCAAACAAGAGAAGGTCGCCGCTGCATCAGCCTGTAAGGAGAAGGGAAACGCTGCGTTCAAGGCTGGCGAGTACTACCTACCGTACTTTTATCGGGTTTATCGTGATGCGGTCAGGTACGAGGAAGCCCTGGAGCAATATAAAGAGGGAGTTGACTACTTTGAGCAGACATCGTCCTGGTCTGGTGCTGATAAGGAGGATAAGGATAAGGTCCTTCTATCGTGTTACCTCAACATGGCAAAGTAATATCAGCCAGTGGTGTGAACGGTGTTTATCATCATGCTTTGTAGTTCCTGTATGAAGTTGGCAGACTGGTACGCCGCAGTAGAGTATGGCAAGAAGGCAGTTGAACTTGACGATGTAAGACTTGATTTTCTCAAGAAGTATAATTTCCGTTCTCTCCCAGAAATCAACTAAAGCACACTTCCGTTACGGTGCTGCCTTGATGGAGATCGCCTCCTTTAAGGATGCGAAGGAGCAACTTCTCATAGCAGCAAGGGCCGAACCTCAAACCGAGAGATTCGTACTACTTTGGCGGACTGCAAGAAGAGGGCTAAGGAGGCAATGCGAGTTATATCCAGGCTTTGTTATATTCATGTTTGCCCTCAGGCGTTGGCTGAGGAGAAGACAGCATTTGGGGCGATGTTCGGTCAGAGTATCTACTCAGAGAAGGCTGATGTTGAGCTACCCCCAGTTCACGACATTGCCAAGCTCCCCAAGGCCTGGATGGATATCAAGGTAGTAGTACTCCACTACAGGAGTTACTCATGGTAGACTTGAAATAGGTCGGCACTGAGGAGCCCAAGCGTGTGTCTTTCGCCCTCTATTCCGATACGGTGCCGAAGACTGCTGAGAACTTCCTGGCGTTGTGCAGAGGTAATGTGTACAAGGCGTGGTATGTAATTATTTCCCTTCTTTATTCAGGTGACAGTGGTAAATGCCATAGTAAGCCAGAAGTGGAGCTCGCCTATAAGGGCTCTACCTTCCATCGTGTCATCAAAGGCTTCATGATGCAGGGTGGTGACTTCACCAACGGGAACGGCACTGGTAATATCCCTAGCAAGGCAGCCAGTGTGCGATTTTACTCCTTTCAGGCGGCGAGTCTATCTACGGTGAGAAGTTCCAGGATGAGGGTTTCCGTGACCATCATGTACTTTTACATTGAAGTTACTGTAGCTGTATGGTCCTACCTTCTCCTCAGACTAAGCGAGGACTTCTTTCCATGGCCAACTCTGGTCCCAATACTAACGGCTCGCAGTTCTTCGTCACTTTCGCTCCCACACCTCATCTCGATGGGAAGTAATACTCGAATGTCTGTTCTCATCTCTGATGGATCTATCAGGCATGTGGTCTTCGGTGAAGTCATTGATGGTATGGACGTGTTGGATGCTGTTGAGAACGCCCCGACTGATGCGCAGGTGAGGAGTTCAGAGTTTGTGATGGATGGCACTGTGTGTATTCAGGACAAGCCTACTGTGGATGGCGGCATTGTAATCGTCGATTGTGGAGTTGAGTAAAATCATAGAGATTACACGTTTCGAGTTCTCTCGTACTCAAGTGATGAGAAGTATGATTTCCTATTCCCAAATACACCGTTTTTATGTTACTGATGCCTTCACGTCGGCTTGCGTTGTTATGTTTACACAATCTATGCTAGCAACATCAGCCGAGTCGTGTCACTTCTATCATTTCCTTCCCGAAAGTATAAAAGCCGAACATGCCCGTCTCCGTATCGGTTGAAGTGCTCGTGGGGTACATAGCTTGGGCCCACACTTGCTAGGTCTACAGTCTCGTTCGTCCACCAAAGACAATGTAGAAAAACCTCGCATATGGTCAACTACATGTATCGGTGTTAATATGACAATTCTGTCGAAATATTGGGAAATTTCCATTGGTTTCTGTGCATTTGTACCCGAATTCGTGTATAGTCTTCCATAATTTGTGAAAAAACACCTGAGCTCAGATGAGGCCAGTGAACATATATTCCAACACAGATGTTGGGACCATTGTCGATACCTCCTGAGTATCTTCTCGACCTATAACGTTGCTAATTGCCACTCATAGGGAGATAGTACTGTCTCCATTGCCGTGCGCGACCTGTCTGTCTGATTCTGCCTCCATGCGAAATACATTGCAACGTCGCCCTCGGTGTGAGCCGTTTGTTGGAAAAGTTGCTATTTGAATGGAGGCGGGTAACTGAACTATTCTCTCAGACTTTGGACTCTGAACTTCGAATGACCTCTCGCTATTAGAGGAAAGGACCACACTCAAGCCCCGAGGCACTACACTCGCTTCTACAACTATCTGTGCAGCCTACAATAATGCTGTTGTTGCTGTCTTCAACATTTGGTATCCACAATATGGATTCCACATGTTCACTCACACGATCATGTTTTGCGCCGCGCCACTTGCGCATGCGTAGTGGACATTGCATCCAGTGTGGTTGTGTGATACGTACATAATACAACCTGTGACACAAGTCCTGTGTGATTGTCTAAGAACACCCATGATACCGTATGCTAGCCCTACGCTAGTGTCACTTCCTTTTGGAGAATCGCGGTTCAGTTGTGGAGGATGTCAGTTTCGTGCGCCAGATAGACAGTTGAGTACGTGCCAGCCGTTTCATTTTTTTGTTCCTTCTCAAGACTCTGAGATTAGATTACGAGGTTGTGAGGTTGGTCAAGCTCAGCTCCTCGTTGCTTCATAGGCCTCCCAATGCCCATGTGCATCTTGTGTGGGACGGTAATCTTGGTATTTATGATCCTATTTGTAGGAATGGCGACATCACTTTTATCGAGTTGATTCTATCAGTTGTTCTACTAGGCAGGCCACCGTTGTCGAGTCCTTGTTCAAATGTTATTGTTGGTTGTTCCAAAATTTCTATACCTCATGTGTTAGGTTATGCTAGTCGTTGCTTTTATTTGTATTTTCCTTAGGTCTTCCGTAAGTTGTCAATATGACCAACCCTAAATCTTCTCGCCCGATGGACGGTGCTGCTGCTCGTCGTATCATGTCTACGGCTTATGGCAACTCAGGCTCGGTCGAGAGTGGCTCCTTTGCTGCTCGTGCTCAGTCGGCAGCTCAGCGCAATATGAACAATGGTGTTGTGCCAGGATGGAGTGCAAGTGCCAATAGTGGCGCCTCCAAAGGCAGTGGCGGTTATATCCGTGGAAACGGCTCCAACAAGTAAAGTCTTCCTCTTCTTATTTCAAGGATGATGACGCTGATGATGATGATGAGATTTTGTCGTCGTATCTTTACATTCTGGCTGTGAGAATCCATTGTAGTCGATGCATTGATATTATTCTAGTCATTGATTTTAAAGATTCGGGTTTTGTGTTGCACACAAGTCGAGAGTTCGTAAGGGTCATGAATGTTTAACACCATGTAGTTGTATGGTTGTTCTGTAAGGGCATCGATTGAGAGATTGATATTGTCTGGGACACTACTTCCCAATCTCTAGGATCCTCGTGTTTTACCTCCGGTGAAAGTCGTATGTCACTCACTTGTTTCTCTCTATCCCGAAAATAATATGAAATTAGTCTACCCTCGCTGCTTATTGGCCGATATAGCTGTGTAACGAGGCAAATCTCCGTGGTCCGTAGCTGACCTGCACGCATGTGCATCTTTAGAGGTCACCCTGCTACGTTACGCGGCGGCCGAAGGATGAGCCTACGCGCTGAAGTCTCTAACGACCTTAAGGGAGTAGTTTCAAGCCACCCGCCTGCCAGGGCGGGACGTGAACTGCGGACTTCCTTCTCTCGTCGTCCCTCTCCCTCCTGAGTAATCCGTTGCCCATAGTTTGGGTATTGCTTACGGACCTTTGGAAGAATTTCATGCTCTACCCTCGCTGGTTATGGTCATGCTTTGCGCATGCATGGTAGACATTGCGCCAAATGTGGTTGTGTGATAAGTACATAATACAACCTGTGTGATTGTGCAAGGCCCACGTGACACAGCGAGGTGGCGCATTCTAGTCCTACGCTAGAGCCCTCAAGTTGTGGAGAATCGCTGCTCATATGAGAACTATCTTGGTCGTGTGCGACAGATAGACAGTTGGGCGCGTGGCAGTCGATTCATTTTTCTCTTTCATCTTTTGTATGCGTCTCAATGCCACTGTATCAGTGGGATCATCCCGGTAGTCATATTATGAATACTGCTCATACTATGATTTTCATAGTGGTATCTATAGCAATGTTGACATCACTTGCATCGTTAATTCCAGCAGTTGGTCAACTAGATAGGCTACCGTTGGTGAGGCCTGCATTCATGATGTGCATTTTGGTGATTATTATTGTCCTCTTATAGAATAGTTCGTCCTTGAGGTTGCTGCTCTCAGGTTATTGTTGGTTGTTGCAACGTTTCTCTACCTCATGCGTTTAGTTATACCTAACGCTTCTGTTATTCGCGTTTTCCTTAGGTCTTCCGTGAGTTGTCAATATGACCAACCCTAAATCTTCTCGCCCGATGGATGGTGCTGCTGCTCGTCGTATCATGTCTACGGCTTATGGCAACTCAGGCTCGGTCGAGAGTGGCTCCTTTGCTGCTCGTGCTCAGTCGGCAGCTCAGCGCAATATGAACAATGGTGTTGTGCCAGGATGGAGTGCGAGTGCCAATAGTGGCGCCTCCAAAGGCAGTGGCGGTTATATCCGTGGCAGCGGCTCCAACAATTCTTATTTCAACGATGATGACGCTGATGATGATGAGAGTTTGTCGTCGTATCTTTACATTCTGGCTGTGAGAATCCATTGTAGTCGATGCATTGATATTATTCTAGTCATTGATTTTAAAGAGTGGGGTTTTGTGTTGCACCCAACTCGAGGGTTCGTAAGGTTCAAATGCGTAACACGATGTAGTTGTATGGTTGCTCTGTAAGGGCATCGATTGAGAGATTGATATTGTCCGGGACACTACTTCCTTCGATTTAGTTACAAATCTGAAATTAAAATTCGTCGCATGTCTCACGAGTGTTAAGGTGCGCCGCTCCTCTCTGTTCGTTGTGAGGATCAGCGGCCGTGTGATTAAGGAACTGCTCCTCGAGACGTTCCTTGAAGGGAGGATTCTTCACTGTCCCATCCTAGAGGAGCACCCTTGAAAAACGCTTCGTGAGTTATAAGACCAGTGTCATTATTCTCGTGGACGCCGTGGAACTCGAAAAAAGAATGTTCTAATCCAAGCCTACCCCATTTATATATATGGTCGCTGTATCTTGACTCTTCATCTATCAAATATCCAGCCAACAAAATACATCGAGTATTATATAGAAATTTGTCCACGGAGTGCAGTTAATACCAAGAGTATTGGCCAAAGATACACTGTTAGATTCAGTCTACAATATCACAGTCATTGCTGTCTCCAATCTCTAGGATCCTCGTGTTTTACCTCCGGTGAAAGTCGTATGTCACTCACTTGTTTTTCTCTATCCCGAAAATAATAAGAAATTAGTCCACCCTCGCTGCTTATTGGCCGATATAGCTGTGTAACGAGGCGAATCTCCGAGGTCCGTAGCCGACCTGCACGCATGTGCACCTTAAGAGGTCACTCTGCCACGTCACGCGGCGGCCAAACGATGAGCCTACGCGCTGAAGTCTCCAACGACCTTATGGGAGTAGTTTCAAGCCACCCACCTGCCAGGGCGTGACGCGAACTGCGGACTTCCTTCTCTCGTCGTCCCTATCCCTCCTGAGTACACCGTTGCCCATAGTTTGGGTATTGCTTACGGACCCTTGGACGAATTTCATGCTCCACCCTCGCTGGTTATGGTCATGCTTTGCGCATGCATGGTAGACATTGCGCCAAATGTGGTCGTGTGATAAGTACATAATACAACCTGTGTGATTGTGCAAGGCCCACGTGACACGGCGAGGTGGCGCATTCTAGTCCTACGCTAGAGCCATTACGTTGTGGAGAATCGCTTCTCATATGAGAACTATCTTGGTCGTGTGCGACAGATAGACAGTTGGGCGCGTGGCAGCCGATTCATTTTTCTCTTTCATCTTTCGTATGCATTTCAATGTCATGGTCTCATTGTATCAGTGGGATCATCCCGGAAGTCATACTATGAATACTGCTCATACTATGAATTTCATAGTGGTATCTATAGCAATGGTGACATCACTTGCATCGTTAATTCTAACAGTTGGTCAACTAGGTAGGGTACCGTTGGTGAGGCCTGCATTCATCATGTGCATTTTGGTAATTACTATTGCTCTTTTATAGAATAGTTCTTCCTTGAGGTTGCTGCTCTCAAGTTATTGTTGGTTGTTGCAACATTTCTCTACCTCATGCGTTTAGTTATACCTAACGCTTCTGTTATTCGCGTTTTCCTTAGGTCTTCCGTGAGTTGTCAATATGACCAACCCTAAATCTTCCCGCCCGATGGACGGTGCTGCTGCTCGTCGTATCATGTCTACGGCTTATGGCAACTCAGGCTCGGTCGAGAGTGGCTCCTTTGCTGCTCGTGCTCAGTCGGCAGCTCAGCGCAATATGAACAATGGTGTTGTGCCAGGATGGAGTGCGAGTGCCAATAGTGGCGCCTCCAAAGGCAGTGGCGGTTATATCCGTGGTAGCGGCTCCAACAAGTAAAGTCTCCCTATTCTTATTTCAACGATGATGACGCTGATGATGATGATGATGATGATGATGATGATGAGAGTTTGTCGTCGTATCTTTACATTCTGGCTGTGAGAATCCATTGTAGTCGATGCATTGGTATTATTCTAGTCATTGATTTAAAAGATTCGGGTTTTGTGTTGCACTCAAGTCGGAGGTATGTAGAGGTCGTAGGTTTGAAGCGATCAAGTTGTGTCTGACATTGATTGCTGTTGCCGTCAAGGGTCTTGTTTCAAGGCGTTAGGTCATTATTTTCATCAGTGCGAGGGAGGCAAAGCTCTGAAAACAGAATTATCTCATCAGAGCTCTTCCCGCATATGTAGTTGGTACAGATCAACTCCTTATTTATGGATTTACTGTAACCACCTATATTGTGTTCAGTAATATGGAGGTTTGGGTGGTTGCCACTGGTTTATCAAACCCGTGGCGCCTCTAAACTTTATCTCCTATATACAACATCCTAGTTATAACACCAGGTCAACCTCGAAGGTCAATAAACTAGGGTGTTGTGAAACCACTCAAATGGAGATAATCTAGAAGCCCTCCATAAAACTTAGAGAGAAAAAAGAAAAAATAGAACATTATAGTTGAGTTTCCAGGAACACCACGAGGAGGTCTCTGAGGTCGTTCCCATCTTACAATACCCTCTCAAACATGAAAATCTCAATACATTCGTCCTTGAACTAGCCCCATAAATGGACCTTTATTGAACTCGCAAAGTCTACAATTTTCAACCCACTAAACGCCGAGTCATGCATCGTATTTTGTCCAAAGAATGCGATTAATACCAAGATTGTGAGATCACATGAGGGGCGGTAACTTGTTCAGTTACAAATTCGAGCCGGGTATGACCTGGATCACGAGGCGGGGTCACTGGCCACCCATTATGGGTGAGTTAAATTGTTGGCTTTGACTCGTGAGCTTCCGCGTACGGCCCCTGGTTGTCGAGGCTCATTCCTCAATTTCGAGCGGCATCTACCCCTCGGTTGGACAGTTGGTCAGGAGTGTGGGAGAGGACCAAACACTGTGAGTCCCAAGTCTGACCCTCCTCAGGATCGTGGGCCGTGGGTTCACAGATTATGATTGGTCTCACTAACTATGTCATGGAACATGGCTCATGTTTCCTGATACGTCTTGGTGTCCCCCGACAAACTAAGGACAAATGAGCCCAAAAAAGTTGACATCAAAATCTCGGAACACTTGCTTGAGCTCACCCAAGAATAGTCAATCTTGCATTTCCTCAGGGTTCCCAAGTGTCAACCGCGCACGCCAAGCTCTACTCGATTTCCCTCAAGCAGCTTTCGGGCGATGTGGTATATTCAAGGTTCCTGGTTAACCTCTCTAGCACCTCGAATCAGATTGTCGCATGTTGCTCACTCCATTGGCCAGGTTCCTCGGGTGCTTGATTCATCGGGGATCACCTGCTGATTCTCTGGTTCCCATGTGGGTCTTCTGCCTCGAGGATTTATGTTATACCGTTTTCTTCTCTTAAAATTGTTCCCCTCCTTTCTTATCGCGTTCCGCTGGGTATCTCTTATAGTGTACATCTCCCTAGTTCCTTTTAACCCTGTGAGTGACGCCTTGCCGGAGCCTTATCGAAGCAGTAGAAGTTGGCGATGGGAGGGGAAGAGAGGCGTCTACAGTAGGCATTGCTGTTATGGAGAAGGGCATGCAAGTGGCTTTCCCCTGTGTACACCTGTTGAACCCTTTCCTCGCGAGAAGAGATGGCTTGTGGCTTTCCCGACCTCAGGCAGACTTGGAAAGGTGGCAAAATGTTGTCCGCAAAAAAGTCCGGCCTCCTTAGTAGTTGCTCAGCTCTACGACAACAACTCTCACTTCATAGGTGCATACAGTGGCATATGCTCATATGCAGCACTCTTGACATGCTCGACACTACACGTGTTGACGCGATCGGCGTAGAGTTGACGATAATTTGGTATAGGTCTCGAAGGGTTGTTGTCCGCATGTCGGCTACAGAGCATCAAGGTCAATCAGCTACTGAGAACCAGCCATTGATGGCCGCACGCCCCTATGGCGAGGGTATGCCAGCACCTATGGTCAGTCCTCTCCCTCTGAGGTGTGCATGGGCTTGTATTAGGCCTTGGGGGCAGGCGGCCCCTCTGCAACTACTATGTACCGATTGGAGTTAGCATTCTTCTTTGCTGCTTTCAGTGGGTATCCTTCCCCGGATTTTTACTAAGTCCTTGTTGGTCTTGTAGGTACTGTGTTGGCAGGGGTAGCTTCTACACTGACTACAGCCTTTACCGAGTTCGCGCCTTTCGACCTGATAGATGACATATACCTGTTGGTATTCGGTCTCATTATGCTAGTCGTTGATGCGCCGGTGAAGCCCAAAGCGGTGTGAAGGGCTGGAGAGTAATTAACATCGAATTGGTCTTTTTCAGCTGCAAAAGTACCAGGCATTTGTCAGTCGTTATGTGAAGTTCCTCACTAGGTTGACGGGCAAGGGATTTTGGTAGGTCTCAGGTTCGATACTCGGCACGGGCATTTTTGTCGTGGTAGGTACATTTTCCTGGGCATCCATGTGTTCATAGCTCTCTGGACCAACGATGTATGGCCCATCGTTGGTCTTGTCATCGGCCCTGGTATTTCACTTGCTGGGTGTGCTGGTGCATACGTTGGCATGGCTAAGACCAGAACTCTCGAGACTGTGAAAAACAACTAATGATACCACTCGCAGTTATGGTAACGAGTCTCAGGTGGCACGTAAGCTGGCGACTCAGAGCCCTGAGCAGCTGTCATTATTATATAAGAACAATGCTCTCACAGATCAAGGAGAAGGCCTCACTGCCGAGGAGTTTAACAATATCGCCCGTTAGGCCCCCGCAGGTTCGATCCCGGCAATGGTCATTTTTTCCCTCAGGGAACAGTGTGGGGATAGCATTCGCACCTGAGGACCTCAAACTTATATTGAACGCTCTTTGCGAAGGTCGACGAGGCATCACTTTGCGGGACTTGGCGATCTGGTTACAAGGTCCGAGGACGTTATTGTGAATGATGAATTTGAAGTGTGCTATCACGAATCCGTGCCTAGTTTCTCTTCTGTCGTGTACATCATCATTATGACTGCTGTTGTTGTGTTTCGGGTGGACGGAAGTTTGGAACCTAATGTTAGAGAGCTCGTTACACATGCTCGCCACCACTGTCGTGCTGGAGTACTCGTAGGTCCTCGCGGGCTGGCATGTCGCCGGTTACCGAGTTCTGGAGTGCTCTGTTCTAGTACATGTGTTTTCTATTCAATTCATCATTGCATTATAGGTCTCTGTGTGCCTGCAGTTCAGTGTCTTCTTCCTTTTGTATTTTTCCGTGTAACAGCTCGACTGTACACCACCTAATGGGTTGCCCTAATAACGACAATAATAATAACGTCCTATCCGTATGCATGGCTGACCCAGTCATTGAAGATGAGCCCAAGCCTGAGGCAGCTCCTACTTCCTCTACTAAGAAGGAAGGAGTATTCGCTCCTCAGTGGTTTCACTGTGTGTACCCTCGCAAGCCCGCTACCAGGTCCGATCCTGTCATGGTCAAGTTGCTTGCCCAAGTGCGTCGTGAGATTCTCTGTGTTATTCCCTGGCAGTTTTATATGTCAGGTGAAGGAGCTCTCGGAAGCCGAGTTCGAGGGTGAAAATTGTCTCGAGAAAATTTCTGGGAGATCACCATGGAAGTTGTCCATTCTGGCCAGCGGCGAGCAGCTTTGTGCTTTTATCGTCTACAAATTCGTCAATGAGCGTAGGGCTTTCAGCGTCGCTAAATTGGCGGTGCCCAAGACCATGCGTGGGAAAGTAAGTCGATCAGGGCTTGACCGCGCGCCACGAAACTCCAATCTTGTCTCTTTTAGGGTTTGGGTACTTTTGTGATGAAGTGGGTGAAGGAATCCTGCAAGTCAAATCCTAATGTGGACTTGGTCACTCTCTCAAGCTTGCCGGCTGCTATAAAACTCTATAAGAAAATTGGGTTTAGGAAGATTTATACGATTACTCAAAGTGAGTCGACCTAGTTTTTGTCTTAGTCGTTGATTAACTATCAGGCGATCCGGAGGAGGAACTAGTCGAAGGCCAGGTTTATATGGAAATGAACGTAAGTTTGCTACTGCAGTTTATGCGCAGTAGTAATGAAATCAGGTACGCAAGCCTGGCCAAGCCCGTCATCGCGCCTCGCATCGCCGAACTTGACTAGGGCCCTCGAGACCTCGAGAGATTGGCTACTTGTTTGTTGGAGGGAGACCTAAATTGGATACATCTATTAAGACGTTCTCCCTATTTGTTGTTTTCTACCATAACTCTGTCCGTACTGGTCTCTACTATTGTACGCTAGTAAGAACTGAACAGACGTTTCAGTTGATGCCACTCACGTTATATCGCACTCTTCTCGCCGATGCGAAAGATAAGCACCCGAGATCAAAGGTCATCGCCGTCGTCGTTGGTATTACCTCACGGTTGGCCAATTATAGTCGGGGAATTATAGCCCTGATCACGCTGCCCTGTTGCACAGAAACGGCTGACTTGCGTTATGAATTCACAAGGGGCTAGCCGAGGCAGTTCGCCCTTAGTAGTGATGACCGCACTTGTATTAGCACAGAAAAGCCCTCGCGACTCGTTGGTGCGCTACGACCCTCCACAAGACATCGGGGTTGCCCCTGACCCTCCGGTTGATCCTGAGGAGGATGAAGTAGTGACAATACTAGGACATGGCTTCAGTGTTGGAGGACTATATGTTGGCTTTCCACAGCTGAGTTCAAGAGTTTCCAAAGCTACATAATAGAAGAGTTTATATACGAATTAGGGTAGAAGTGTACGGAATTCCCTCCCAATTTTCATAGTGTCACCAACATATATAGTTGACTATGACGTATGCATGGTGTAGTGTAGAACCTGATCTCAGTTGGAGTATCTGGGCATTGAAGCGACCGACCCGGACAAGGCCATTGCTGATGCTATCGCGGCTCAATTGACGGAATCGGCTGAGTTGCCAGCTATGGATAGCAAGCCTACTACTAAAGATGTGAGCTCTCGTCACTGTGACTCGGTCTGTTGGGCCTACTGCTCATCTCAAGGTGTTGCATATCCTCCTACCACCACGAGAATGGTCTGAGAACGGCAGACATATCATGCAGGTGAGGATGTATATCAGCATATCTTTGGTGAATCTTCCCTGTGCATAGTACGTCAACGATCAGCCATCTACTAGGATGGATGTGATAGCTCTGCAGGAAGCCTTGGATGGTAAGCTTGTGGAAAGGCAAGCTAGAGAGATTGGGATTTGCCCGGTTCGGGAGGAGCTCTATGGTCAATGCTTTGGTGAGTCGAGATCAATCACATTGCTACTCGAAATAGACCGTAGTGGCCGTTTGGTAGACACGATACAGCTTGTTCTCAATGGTTTGGTTGTTGCGATGTGTATATCACTTTTATTGATGTTCACAGAACTCGAACTTATACTCTCTGAAGATAGTTCATCGCCTATTTACCTCTTGAATGGTGATGTCTTCTTCTTCTTCTTTTTCGAGTTGGCACTAGAGAGTAATATCAATATATAGTGGTTATTGTGATATATATAATAATATGGGTATAGATGATAATATTGATATTATTTTATACTATAATTATATGTATTATAGTCTAGTACTATTATTTTTTATATAAGTTTATCTCTATTGATGTGAATGACTGTATCCTCTCAGATGAGCTCATCAGACAAGTAACGTTGGATTGCCCAGAAAGGGGTTTGTTGCTACTGCGAATCCGCAACGAGATAAGGATGACTATCGCGGCTTACCGCACACTGTGAGTGAACCTCCCAACTTGGTGGTTTTCACAAAGTCGTGGTAGATACCACTCCTCGGTCGTTTTCGGTACTCGCAAGCAGCTTCAAGGAGAAGAAGGGAAGGAAGAGGCTGAACAGAAGGTGAGGAATAAGGCACTAAGCCGATCCTTTTCTGGGAGTATCTCTGGATTGAGCTGATGAATACTACGATGAGTTACGACCGTCCAGAAATGAAACAATGACAGTAGCACTATTCCACAGTACGTTCGTAATGGGCAGGCTTCAACCACGTGAATATTTTACGTTCGAGCTGTGGAGCTCGCATGGTAATTTAATACAATAGTTTGAGGACAGAATAGTTGAATAAGCTTGATTCTCAACTTGGTGGCATCGAGAGAAAAGTCCCTGACGTAGTGTTATTTTTTGGAGTTGCCGCGATCGTTTCCACAAACTATCATACCATGGGTTGCGACTACTCTCAGTTGGAGGAACTGAGGGAGAAAAAGAGGGCTCTGGCAGACAAGTTGGCCCAGTTGGAGCGGAGGTGTGAGGCTGTGGAGAGGAGGGAAAATGAGAGGAATAGTATTGAGGCGAAAAGGAGGAAGGAAGAGGTAAGTCGCTCATGATTGGTCGGCGAGGGTAAAGCCCCGATCAGATAGACTTTTTGGAGCACCAAGGTCAGCATTTACGGACCTTTCTGGACGGTCTGGAAAAGTGAACACGCTCAATATGTTGTTACATGTTGTTGAGTGCTGCTTGTAGCCCTCCAAGAGTGTATTGTGTTATTAACCTGTCTTTGAGGTTGCAATGGTGATTTGCAAGTAGTCATTATTATGGTATGTCCGTTGAGCGAAAGGAACTACTCCTTGCCAACGATACCATCAGGGAGTTGTCGGGCTCTACGGCGACTAACAGAAGCTATTGTCCTCACAGATAACGGAGGAACCCTATTGCGGGATCGGGATAGCGGCCTGCCTGCTCAGGATCTTCCTACATGGGTTGATACAGATCTTGTACGGCGTGGTCAAAGGGTCTTCCTCAAGTTAGGCCGACCATTGTTTTCCTCTATGATGGTATCACTTATCCTCGGGTGTAGGATCTCGAGATTTGCCGATGTTCTATTGCATAGTCCTGGCGGCTACTGTGGGGATGCACTACAGACATTCCGCCGCTTTCGTGACACTGCCATGCACATTTTATGTTGGATCTCCCATGACCTGTTCGATCATCAGTCTCCAGCCCGTAAGAGTTTATCACAAGTCCGAGCCATGCATGTAGCTGCCAGAATGCGAGTGCAAGCGTTGGGAAGGTGCTCTATAGGAGCTCCAGTTTCCCAATACGATCTAGCTATAGTTCTGCTGGCCTTCTCGGGAATGGCCGTAGATTATGTAAAGAACGAGTTCGGGTTCGCTGAGTTATCTCAACACGACATAGCGGCGTACATTCACTTGTGGCGGTATATAGGCTGGCTCCTCGGCATTCACGATGATTACAATCCTTGTGCCTCAGTGAGCCTATGTTCTGACCTGCTGGCCGACCTCTATCTTGTCTCCAATCTAGATGCTAATGAAAATGAAATCGGCGACTCCGGCCAGATTCTGTACCACTCCATTCTGAAATCGTTCGGGAAGTTTGGTATAGGCCTGGGACCTACCGTAACTCGAGCTCTTCCATGTGTTGGACTGACCAAGGCCGGTTTTACCCACCCTGCTAAGATCCCAAAGGGCGTGCGATACTTGGAGGTTTACCTGCTCATTGGCTTACTCAGTAGAAGGGTCCCTCCCAATCCCCCCACGGCGCTCCATAATTTGCCTCGAAAGCTCGGCTTGAACTCAGCTCGGGAGCCCACATGGTTGGTGATGGTATTTGAAGCATTACTGCTAGCTAAGGGTTTGATGGTGGAATATTTAACATTCCCATTGTTAGCACTGCTGTTGGGGGGAAGAGGGTCTGTGGTAGCTATGGACTATAATGAAGATGAACGCCTACGAGCCTATGAGAAGTGGCGTGGCAACTTCAGCGAGCTCGTTCTTGATGATAGGGACTATTTCTTCCCAAGTATATCATTCTATCGACCAGAGACAATTTCCAAGATATTTTTGATTCTCGATGCATCGTCGTGGATCCTTTTCCTCGGCCTTGGTATATCACTGTTCATCTATGCTGTATTCTCCTGCTATCACTACGCATTTATGAGTACCATTTCAAGTTGAGGCCATTCCGGATTTGCGCTTGTTGCGAGAAGCGAATGAGCCCACTTGTACTCAGTTTACTTTCATCATGAACATGTCCGAGTGTTCCGACTATGCTCTGCCTCGCCTCCCAGAGGGGAAGTGCCCAGCATTAAGACGTATGATGGAAGGCCACACTATTCCTGATCGCTTCGCCCATCACAATGAGCAGACTGTATCCAGCGGTGTTGAGATTCTTCCAAAATGGGTCAACAAGGATCGGGTCATTCGAGGACAAGAAGTCTTCGGAGAGCGACCTCCAGCATTCTGCTATGGTATGCTTATCAATCTTGTTCTGGGTTCCCGCATATCGCGGTTCGCGGACGTCCTCGTTCATAGTCCCGGTGGGTATACTGCTGACCTACTGCAAACCTGTCGTCGGTACAAAGACACCGTTGGGCATGTTGCCTTGTGGATGACCCCTGGTTCGGATCTATTCGATTCAACTTCGACCGCTCGCAAGAGTCTCCTCCGTGTTCGCTGTATGCACACTCAAGCAAGGGAACACATCACAGCTCTTGGTCGCTGTGACGTCGGCGTGGCGGTTTCTCAGTTTGATATGGCGCTTGCCTTATTAGCCTTTTCTGGTATGGCGGTTGATATTGTCAAGAATGACCTCAACTGTAATGCCTTGACCGAGGACGATATTGAAGCATACATCCACCTGTGTCGCTTCGTTGGTTACCTGTTGGGCCTGGAGGACGCCTACAACCCATGCAATTCGGTAGCATCTTGTTCTGAGCTTGTTGCTGATCTCCATCTCATGCTCACTCTTGATGCCTATAATTATAGCAAGGGCCCATCATCAGGTTCTGGCTATGAGCTTTTTAACGTGCTCCTGCATTCTTTCGGCTACCACCTCATTGGTCTAGGGCCAATTCTGACGCAGGCATTGCTAGCCGTTCCGGAAACCAAGGCTGCATTCAGGCACCCCCTCACTGCACCTATTCAGGTTTATAGATTTGAAATGATGATTATGAAAGGCTTCGGGCAAACCATCATCAATCATGGTGGGCCGCGGTACATCGCGCGCGCCCGCAACTTTGGCACAAATAACGTTAAGAACCCCAGTGCGTTCAGCCAGATAGTTGATCGCCTCTTTGCCGTGAGGGCATTCCTTGTCGAGCATCTCCTTATGCCCACCTTCGTCGTCTTTTTCCGAGGCATGGATCGGATCAAAACTGAACCCGATGAGGATAAGAGGATCGAAGCACACGAAAAATGGCGGAAAAATTTCCAAAATTTGATTCTGCTCCACGAAGATGAAACAATCGAGGGTGACTCCGGGCCTTCTGCGAAGACGATCTTCCTAATTTTCTTCTTCTCGGACATTTTATTGTGCATCATCGCCTTCCTCTCAATTCTCGCATTAATACAACATCTGATTGTCTATAGTATTCGTATTATTGTCCCTTAGCATGTGAGTGTCTGAGGTTATCACCGCAAGCCGTGACGGTTCGAGACGTGATTTTGTGAGTGTGTCACCTTAGTGTAGCGTTCCAGTATTCGCTGCGGCTAACTATGGCCATGATTAACCCATAATTTATTAAGGTCATTTCCAAGCCCCTCGGGCACAAAGAGAATTTCACGTATTCAATGATGACCGAACAGTTCAAGAGATCACAACAGGTCAATAGTTCCCATCAGCAGAAGCGCTGGGTATAGGGAATGCAGACAGACGAGAAGAACCCCGAATTTAGCATGGACAATAAGCGACGTGGAAATATTGACTGGACAACCGTGTGAACATGTATAACGCAGATCCCTATAATGTAGTGAGGAAACCGTCCGGATCAGCTGAGAAAATCGAACATATATTCCAATATTCTTTACTGAAACACAACAGCTAGGCCAGTGGTGGAAGCATACAAGAATAAGGTGTCGCTAAAGGGAATCCCCCCATCGTGCAGAGTTGCCAGAGTGTATTCAGCAGCAGCAGCAGACCCCTCCTCAGGTTAGGTCCACATCGTTTGCCTGATTCTCTGCGCTGGGTGCCATGATCTCCTTCACCTATTGCAAAAGTCCCTCCTATAGGAGGCCAACTAAATAGATACTACTACCTTGCATAGCATCTCAGTCTTCCACGCATCCAGTCTGGTCACGGAGTCGTATCTGCATATGAATAATCCATACCATCCCTCCCGCAAATCGTCTTACTTGTGTAGTGCATCCACGAATGCATCAACATCGTTATTCGAAAATGCCTGAGTCATATCCTGCAGCAGCTCCCCTTCGCGTGAAGTAGCCAGGCGAGGGTCCTCCGACATATACCTACACCCGAACAGTCCTCAACTACTTTCGCCCAATACTACCACCTCTCAACTGCTATACTAGCAGTAACCGGATCACCAGCACACATCCACATGATGCCAGCCTTCAGGAAATGCTCCCGAGCACCGAATTGTAGCATAGAATTATGCAACGCTTTTTCCCCTGTCAGCATGAATAAGCCCAAAATCAATGACCCCGACTGCATACCTTCCTTCTCGAATATCTTAGCAGCATCTTCGTATTTACCGACTTCGGCTGAAAGTTCAGCGACCTTCAGCATACACTGGGAATGAGGGGCCTTGCTGTATCTAGGGGTACGACTACCAAGTGAATTTATACACGGAAGTTTTATCACTCGTCCATTTCGAACATATCAGCCGCCTTCTTGTAGTAGGTCAATGCCTCCTCTGCTTTGACATCGATATCCTCCTCAGAAATCTCCGCAACTGCACGCATGCACAACTGCCAACCCCAGGCCCTACTCTGTATTACTTGTTCGTAGGATCTTCCCGCCTGCCTGGAATCGACCAGCCGAGCTGTATATCTTTACCGCATGCTCATACCTTGCGTATCACCACTGCCATCAGTCTAGTCTTCATCACCACTACCATGTGATAGCATCGTGGATTCTCTCAGCCCGTCTAAAGGCATTTCCTGCCTCCTCGTAGTAGTGAGCCTCATCAGATGCCGAGCCATACTTGCCCATCATCTCCCCTGCCCGGACCTACTCCAACTATGGCCAGCTACAGGAAGAGTAGAAGAACCCACCAGCGTTTCCCCAGCCCGATTCCAGTCCTTCAAGAGCTTGAACTGATTCGCAGCGTTCTTGTACAAATCAGCGGCCTCGTCGTAGCTTGGTCCTCCTCCGAGAAAGGAGAAAATGCCTTTCGACTGCGATACGAGACGATATGCAACGAATATCGGAGGCTCCCTTTTACGCCTTGGGCCTTCTGCTCGGCCTCTTTAATCATATCCTCAGCCTGATGAAAACTCATGATGTAAAAAGTACACTTTCCAGCAGATTTCCACCACCCCGAAACTGGCAAGAACGGAACAAAACGGTTGAAAGGGAAAATTATAATACGTGTTTGACACTAAAACTGTGAGACTGTACTACACACCGACCGCCAGTCCAGAGCCTCTAGGAGGATTTCAGAAATAAATATTACGCCTCGAAAGCAGTTGGCGCAGACCAAGACTTGTGCATCACAGAAAAAGCTTGCTTATCGAGGTCTACGGACACGATAGAAACATCTGGACGAGTGATAGCATTCCAAACTGTTGGTATGAGGATCAGCTGATTACTCACATGTGCATGCCTAAGCTTAGGAGCTGGCAGAGCAACTTGGTGGCCGTTTGACTAAGAGCTCCTGCACCTTGTGCGTGTCATCATCAGCAGGGAAATAGTTAAACGTAGCATCGCCATGGATGTTATCGCTGCTAAGCTGGTCTCCTGAAGAGCCCACTGCTGATGGTTACTGTCGGGCTCCTTTTCGGATCGATAGGATTATCATTACTTTCTCGCTCATGGACACGAATTTTCCCGCATTTGTAATCAGCGTTAAAACGCTCGTTTTTTTACCGCACTTCGATTCATAGTTTTTATCCGAGCTTGGATAACAATTTTTCCGAGAACCCAGATTCGGAAATCAGGGCACTCCATTTGGCTCCGAAACTCGGAAGAGGAGGCTCGTAACTCGACTTCTCTCGAGATGTGCCAAGAAGTGGACCCGGAATAACTGCACGCAAGTACAAGATCCGAGCTGGTATGATTCGATGATCTACGAGGGAGGGGATATGCTATCGGCAACCGACCAAACTAAGGTCAAACCTTGGATAGCGTGTGATTTCTTGGAAAGGCTGAGACCAACGACGCTTGTGCGAGTGACGTGAACATCGTTCGCAGGATGGAAACTGTGCACGCGGGTACAAATCCCACGCAGGTCATTTTTCGTAGTGCGCCGCGTATGGTATTCAACAGCAGACTATCGAGTACAGAGTTTTCCAACTTTGTTCGAATGATGATGCTCAGGCCGTCAGGAGATATCACCGACCATAGCATATCCTTGAATATTGAGGGTGCATCTCTGGTCGGCGACCGAGTAACTCGGAAAAGCCAAGTTAATTTTCCAGCCGTCACATTGCGAGCTCAGTTCAGTTCTGGAGAGAGCGTCGAAGACTCTGGAAGCTGTGATGTTTTCACCTCGACAGAATCTTCTTACAGTGTTGGTAGCAAGCGTGGTAAGTCTAGATAGAAAATGACTTGCTATAGTGGGGTCTTTTAGGCTCCCGCCATTCCCTCGATGCCATAGTGCTATGTAACGACATGGAGAAGTCCGCGCTAACACTGAGCACGGTCAGGGATATACTCCAGGGCTGGTTGGGGCGTGACAACGGTCATCGTCACTATGGTAAGGGCTTATTGAAGGTATCATATTCCACCCTACCGTTCCCCTCAGAAGTTCGAGTCATCCACTTGTGCACGATGGCCGTGGTCGTCAGTGACTCGGCCCAGTACGGCTTTGCCGACTGCGTCACGTCATGTAGCTGTTCGAATAATTTTACTAACCTCATATCGTCGTGGGAGATGCCTTTGGAGGTCCGGGTCCAGGTAAGCGCGTTAAGCATCCCCTTTTCGTGCCCAATGCGATTCTCTCAGTCTGTCGTCCCGACCGCTTCAGCCCTCGACGAAGTTCTGCACTTATCAACGAGGGTGCGTCACGTCGTTGAATTTGTACCCTTCCATGTTGACTCAAAGGTCCTGGTTACTCCCTATGCTGTTCATCACCGCTCGAGCACATCCAGACGATATTGCCATTCTAAAGTTCTTAAGTCTGTTCTACGTCAAGTGCTCACATTGGCTGACGATTTGGAACCTCCGAAAGAACAGTTTGCTATTCTCGGTATATCTGGACTGTTACTAACGATAGAAAAACTCTCCCCTCTTTAGAATCTTCGAACGGTGTTTCTGAGGAGGAACTGACGAGTCCTTTGCCCGAAGCAGAACATTACAGAGCAGTGAGAGTCCCCGGTTCGATCCCTGGGTTGGGCATTTCTTGCTCGAAATGTCAGGTTTTGCTCCTAGCAAGCGAGAAGTGGGAGCCTGTTGTCGACTGGGGCATCCGTCTCGTGAAGCCGGGTGAGAACATCAAAGTTGTTCATTTCATTCGAGGCCCCGAAGTCGCTAACCAATCCGCTGAGATGCAGCTTATGGCGCGCCGGCGTGTAGGTCTTTGGTCCCATCAACCCCCCCCAGTGTTGGTCTGCAGGCACGATTAATAGATCCTTCCATTCTTTTCGACATCCATGTTGTTCGTGTTGATCCGGGAGACTTCCTTACTAGAGTTGTGGAACTCTCAAAGAAGACTGAGTTTCTCGTTGTTGGCGATTCAGGAAGAGTTCAAACGCGCCATAGGGATATTGTGAGAGCTCTCTCTTCTCGCCCGCAACGAACGCTTGAATTTGATCAGATTCTCAAAGCGCAATGTGACGTCATTCTGGCACGAAGCGTCATCCCGCCGACTACGAGATCTATCACCAACATGGTGGTAGGCGTTGGAGCTAGAGACTCCGAAGTGAGTGCATTACTGTGGTGGCTTTCGTGAGTCATCGACCGCTGCTTAGGGTGCTATGAATGCGCTCGGATTGGCGTATCGTGTAGCAGAGATTTCCGAGGATGATGATGAAGCTGCTGTCCATGTCGCAGGGATCTTCGTAAGGTCGTATATCGACGGTCTCGTTGAGCATGTTCGATGTAGGTTCCCGTAGTGATGCACGCTGATAATATGCTGAAAGGCCAATGGCAACTTGACCGCCGAGCTGTGCTTGTTAATGGAACCTCCAGTAAATCTTCATCGACTGGCCTCTCTAAGTGACCTTCAGGTGTTGCTGTTCTACATCGTGTGGAACAGTTCGTCGCCCGTCAACAGACTGATACGGTCTCTTTCCATCTTGAGATGGAAGGCTACAGTGACAGTCTTCAAGTGGCTCATCGACTACTCCTACGTACTGCATCTGGTAGCTTGCTCGTCGTTGTCCGCCTCCTCCCTTACCTCTGTCGCTTCAGTCGAATCTGAAGAGGCCGAAGCACCACCGTTGTTATTCGTGGGTGCCGGGAGTTCATCCACTGCTGGTCAGCTGGGCAGCGTCATAGAGTACTTGACAGGGCCCAAGAGAGGTACCGCGAAGTTGAATATTATCAGTGTGACGTTGCCCCTTTTAGGGGAGCGTGCCATTCACTCCACCACAGTCGCTATTGCTAAACTCAGGCGCTGCGGCATTCCCTATCATAAACAGCAAGTTGAAGCTTTTGTCACGAAAGTGACTTGGAACACGTCGACCGAAACTTTTGTATGATATATCAGTTCAAGTTTTCTCGCATTTCTTTAGTGAACGCTGTCATCAGCCCGGATATATTTCCAAGTTTTTCGCAGATTGTACAGACCATACCCCAGAAGATGTAATTTCTCGCTTTCTCTGTTACACTGATCGTTGCTGAAGGACCTTCAATTTTTCTACTATAATCTCGGGTTTCTTTTGTTCGGCATAAAACATTGTGGTCACCTTGAAGAGCATTTGCGGAAGTGCACTACCCGCGAACAACACTTGAGTGTAACTCTTAATGATCAAGAGGCAGAACTATCATATCGACAACAGTTTTATGTAAGGATATCATAGTTGACGAGACTTGACTCGTTAGGGCATGGAAGTGGGACCAACGACGTCGCATGGAGATAGTGAGTTCAATCCTGCATTATCGATGCCAGTGGAGCGCTATCCCACAACGGCCAGGTCAGAAATCTTGAGAGGCCTGCGTTCCTCAACAACGCAACATGGGGAGGTGACCATGAACGTTTCGGGACGCAGTGCAGAAGGTCACTGACATCATCGACCTCTACAGCTTCTCTCAAGCTCTCCCACTGGATCATCTGATCAGCCTGATACTTCGGGCATTTCACACACCACTTATAGGCAGCTCTACCTTCGCCGCGACAGTTCTTCCCCAGGGAATTTGTAGCACTGTGCTGATGAAGTGACTCGCTACTACCATCGAATTTGCTTCAACGGTTTGTTGAGCTACCGACTGAACACAACAAGTTATCACCATTCAACAAAACAATCTCGCATTTGAAGTGTGATATTATACGGAGCAGCTTGAAATTGCGAGGCTCTATCTCTGCCCTAGTTTAGTGATCTAGTTTTGGGCCAAATTTCCACCCAACATAGAAACTTCCTTCATCTCTACCGTCCATTGTTGGCAGAGAAAGTACCCGTGGAGAGGCTGAGGCAAGGTCAAGGTTCAACAGCATAGAAGACAACATAAGTATCGAACACAGAGGGAGCTACGCCGAGTGCCACAGTCTAGACGATTCCTTACATGCGCACGACTGGTGGGACTGTTGAAGTTCTCTCTTTGATTATCGCTTGGCATGATTCTGACAACTTCTGAGACAATACCATCTCTCTCTGAACGAACGTCTAATCCAGTTCTGAGCTGACCTTGAGGTTTCCAGCCTCGATGGGAGTGAGCTCCACTAGAGCTCCTTCGATGTAAGCAACGATACACAAGTCTGGAGGAGAACTGACAGCCAACTGGAGGCCTGACGATATAGGCCAGAGCCGGTAGCGACAGGAGCGTACCAACGACACGACTGCTGACTGTCGAGGAGACCAACAACGATTTGTTCTTCACTCCCTGAGGCAGGTTCTTATGGGAACCGAGTCGTCTGCATAGGTATACCTTATATGACAAGACTATGACTGACCAGTACAGGCACTCACTCTTCCAGGAAGCTCCACAAGGACTTCGATGCGGGAACCCCTGTTGAAAGATATAACTAGGCTGGTCAAGTCTCCAGTGATTATATCAATAACTAGCAGTAATAGTGTAGTTAAGATCATGATGATCTCGAAGGTGTTGAGGGGGGAGGCAGCATCCTAGCAAGATTATGGGAGAACTAGTGAACAAAAGCTTTGCATACCCACGCATGCATCAGCTCGATGATACATAGTACTAGGATGATCCACCGCAAGGGAGCTGATGAGGCTCGTTGGAGACGGTAACTATGGGACTTGCAGTAGGGCGTACTTAGTATGTTGCTGGCTTGAACTCACTAATAACAATTGTTGCCTTTTACACTTGATAGTAAGCCCAAGAAGAAACAGAGAATGGGCCCCCATTGAAACGCCGCCGCAGAGCTGAAAGCCAAGAGTTGCTAGAGTGGGGATGGCTGCTATTTGAATGACATTGTTAAGTAAGTCGCTGAAGCCGAGACGAGGCGGGCGGTGAATAGCAATGGTGCCTGTTGAAGTGATGCAACAGAGTTACCGTTTCCACGAGTCTTCTTGCTACCATCACCATCGCCGCACTATGACTACCGCGGACGTATCGAACAGGTGTATCGACGAGCTGAGGGGATGCGCACTACCGGAAGTGGGGTGAAGCAAAGCTTGTACCGCGGCCTTCAGACTTTGTAGGAAGATCTCATGTTGTTTGGGAGGCATCAGCTGCCCTTTTTTCTGACTCACTTGAGCGGACCACTCGGTATGCTTCCGTTCCATGAGACTCGTGAAATACCAAGACCCTTGAAACGGTAGCGACAGTGAAGCTTCCGCACTGTTGCCAGCCATACTCATTGGAAGGATAGTCGCTTTGAAGTAGAAAGGATCAGATGCTATCTCTGACATGCTCAGCGTGTTGATCCCGATGGGCGAAGTTACACCTGCCTCGAGCGGTGACAGGTGGCCTGATGATTCGGGGGAGTACCCTTAGCAGCGAGTCGGGGTATTCCAAGATTCCGCGCAGTAGCGGCTTTCAAGTCAATGAGAGTGAAATCAGTCCAAGGATGGTCACAGGCGAGTGTTATCTTCCCTGTGATGGGATGCCGCTTGAACTTATACAAAAAGTAGTCCTTAGGTAGGTACACATATCTGACTGGTGTAAACGCGCACGCTAGCTCTTGCACGCCTCACGTAAGAGGTAGCTCTGATGGAAGTGTGCCTCGAACCTTTTCAATGATTTCCCGCTCAGGAGCTACTCTAGCTGCCTGAGGATAGACTATGAATGACAAGAGTGGGTGGCAGTGACCTCAGGGTCGATAGAACTGCGTCGGCCTGGTTGTGATGTGAGACCGTAGCGTTGCTCGTAATCTCGTCTGGTGCTCACTCGGCCCTACAGTGTGTACACTTTCCCGCTCGACATCCAAATAAAGTGCTGACTTTTTCGGCGAAAGTTTCATACCAAGGACGGCGTTTTGCTGCATCGCGTACATGAGCAGAACTACAGTCAGCTGACGGTGGCGGGACTAGTTGCTTTCTATGGGGAGCCAGTCGCAATGACATGCGGCAATCATAAAAGGCACTTGAAGAGCTGTCAGTTCACCAGCTGTGATGTTAGTAGTCGAGACACTCGTATGAATTCAACCTTCCCAGTTGAAGACTACTCACGAGCAGAAGAGACACAAAACAACAGATACGCTTACTTGTTGAATCTTACAAAGACACAATAGAAACTATGACGATATAGGTGAAAATAGAGTGAACACATTCGACTTCATTCTAGAGTGAGCCAGTCAGTATCTTCAGCCAGATACTGTTCCATTCAAAGTTTTTAAACTGACAGGGCACCAATGACATGAACCATATGAACATTTTAACAGCGTTGATGAGTCATCAATGATGACACCAACTTGGTGTCGACAGACACCAGTCGAGTTTTTAATGGACTGATTCAACGCGCCCCATCAAATCTCATCGTATACTTCAAAATACCTTGCCCTCACTAGACAATAGGCTCATGCATATGCATGACGTTTCGCTGATCAAAGTGTATGAACTGAGTTCATTTTCGATAGCGCTCTGAACTCATCTATCCTCTGTCGATTGATTTCTTCCCTAGCATAATAGAATCAATGTCTCAGTCGGTGCACCTTTCACCTAAAGCACCAACATCGGAAGTCAGACAGTTGATCACGTAAAATCTATGACCCTTACGGAACTTCGACTCTTGTATTGAACAAAACTCCAATCTTTTAAATCAATGACTAGAATAATACCAATGCATCGACTACAATGGATTCTCACACCCAGGATGGAAGGATACGATGACAAACTCTCATCATCATCATCATCATCATCATCATCATCGTTGAAATAAGAAGAGGAAGACTTTACTTGTTGGAGCCGCTGCCACGGATATAACCGCCACTGCCTTTGGAGGCGCCACTATTGGCACTTGCACTCCATCCTGGCACAACACCATTGTTCATATTGCGCTGAGCTGCCGACTGAGCACGAGCAGCAAAGGAGCCACTCTCGACCGAGCCTGAGTTGCCATAAGCCGTAGACATGATACGACGAGCAGCAGCACCGTCCATCGGGCGGGAAGATTTAGGGTTGGTCATATTGACAACTCACGGAAGACCTGAGGAAAATGCGAAAGACGGAAGCGCTAGGTATAACTAAACAACGCATGAGGTAGAGAAATGTTGCAACAACCAACAATAACTTGAGAGCAGCAACCTCAAGGAAGAACTATTCTATAAGACAGCAATAGTAATTACCAAAATGCACATGATGAATGCAGGCCTCACCAACGGTACCCTACCTAGTTGACCAACTGTTAGAATTATACCACTATGAAAATCATAGTATGAGCAGTATTCATAGTATGACTACCGGGATGATCCCACTGATACAATGAGACCATGACATTGGAATGCATACAAAAGATGGAAGAGAAAAATGAATCGGCTGCCACGCGCCCAACTGTCTATCTGTCGCACACGACCAAGATAGTTCCCATATGAGCAGCGATTCTCCACAACTTAATGGCTCTAGCGTAGGACTAGAATGCGCCACCTCGCTGTGTCCCGTGGGCCTTGCACAATCACACAGGTTGTATTATGTCCTTATCACACAACCACATTTGGCGCAATGTCTACTATGTATGCGCAAAGCATGACCATAACCAGCGAGGGTGGGGCATGAAATTCTTCCAAGGGTCCGTAAGCAGACCCAAACTATGGGCAACGGATTACTCAGGAGGGAGAGGGACGACGAGAGAAGGAAGTCCGCAGTTCACGTCCCGCCCTGGCAGGTGGGTGGCTTAAAACTACTCCCATAAGGTCGTTAGAGACTTCAGCGCGTAGGCTCATCCTCCGGCCGCCGCGTAACATAGCAGGGTGACCTCTAAAGATGCACATGCGTGCAGGTCAGCTACGGACCTCGGAGATTCGCCTCGTTACACAGCTATATCGGCCAATAAGCAGCGAGGGTAAACTAATTTCTTATTATTTTCGGGATAGAGAAAAACATGTGAGTGACATGCGACTTTCACCGGAGGTAAAACACGAGGATCCTAGAGATTGGAGACAGTAATGACTGTGATATTGTAGACTGAATTATTGTAGACTGAATCTAACAGTGTATCTTTGGCCAATACTCTTGGCATTGACTGCACTCCCTGAACACATTTCTATGTAATACTCGATGTATTTTGCTAACTGGATATTGGATAGATGAAGAGTTCATCTACAACAACCATATATATAGATGGGGAAGGCTTGGATTAGATCATTCTTTTTTCGAGCTTCACGTCCCCAACGAGAATAATGACACTGGTCCCTCAACTTGGAAAGCTTTTCTGAAGGGAATGCTCCTCTACGAAGGGACGGTGAAGAATCCTCCCTTCAAGTGACGCCTCGAGGAGCAGGTCCTTAATTACACGGCCGCTGATCCTCACAACAAAACAGAGAGAAGCAGCGCACCATAACACTCGTGAGACATGCAACAAAGTTTGATCTGAGACTTGTAACTAAATCGAAGGAAGTAGTGTCCCCGACAATATCAATGTCTCAATTGATGCCCTTACAGAACAACCATACAACTACATCGTGTTAAACATTCGTGACCCTTACGAACCCTCGACTTGTGTGCAACACAAAACCCGAATCTTTAAAATCAATGACTAGAATAATATCAATGCATCGACTACAATGGATTCTCACAGCCAGAATGTAAAGATACGACGACAAACTCTCATCATCATCATCATCATCGTCATCATCTTTGAAATAAGAAGAGGAAGACTTTACTTGTTGGAGCCGCTGCCACGGATATAACCGCCACTGCCTTTGGAGGCGCCACTATTAGCACTCGCACTCCATCCTGGCACAACACCATTGTTCATATTGCGCTGAGCTGCCGACTGAGCACGAGCAGCAAAGGAGCCACTCTCGACCGAGCCTGAGTTGCCATAAGCCGTAGACATGATACGACGAGCAGCGGCACCATCCATCGGGCGAGAAGATTTAGGGTTGGTCATATTGACAACTCACGGAAGACCTAAGGAAAATACAAATAAAAGCAACCACAAGCATAACTAAACACATCGGGTATAGAAACTTTGGAACAACCAACAACAACATTTGAACAAGCAGGACTCGACAACGGAGGCCTGTCTAGTACAACAACTGTTAGAATCTTTAACTCGATGCAAGTGATGTCGCCATTCCTACAAGTAGGATTATAAATACCAAGATAACCGTCCCACACAAGATGCACACGGGCATTGGGAGGGCATATGAAGCAACGAGGAGCTGAGCTTGACCAACCTCACGACCTCGTAATCTAATCTTAGAGTCTTGAGAAGGAACAAAAAAATGAAACGGCTGGCACGTACCCAACTGTCTACTGTCTATCTGTCGCACGCAACTGACATCCTCCACAACTGAGCCGCGGTTCTCGAAAAGTAAGTGACACTAGCGTAGGGCTAGCATGCGGTATCATGGGTGGTCTTGCACAATCACACAGGACCCGTGTCACAGGTTGTATTATGTACGTATCACACAACCACACTGGATGCAATGTCTACTACGCATGCGCAAGTGGCGCGGCGCAAAACATGATCGTGTGAGTGAACATGTGGAATCCATATTGTGGATACCAAATGTTGAAGACAGCAACAACAGCGTTGTTGTAGGCTGCACAGATAGTCGTAGAAGCGAGTGTAGTGCCTCGGGGCTTGAGTGTGGTCTTTGCCTGTAACAACGTCGGGACGGCTGAAGTCAGTAAGGCCGTCGGGAATGAATATTGGTTTATACGTGTGGCTCCTATGAGCGATGAAGCGAAAACACATAGGCTGATCGATTATACTAGTGGATGTCTGGGATTGGTCGAAGAAGCAGCCTTCAGCTGAACGAGGGTTAAGTTGACATATCGCAACTTACGATGTCCTGGAAACGTGGTATGGGTATTTGTTGCTTCGAAGTAGCATACTATGATTGCTCTCATAGGCATGCCCATAAGGCACCGTCCCGGTGGGACTTCACTACGTGCTTCCTCCAGTGATTACTGGTTGTGGGAAACTAGCGATTGTCGCTACGAAGTGCCAAGCGTGATGAAAGCATGCAAATCTGAGGATGACTAACATTCCATCACGTGTCGGCGTGTCGTGCGTGCTCAAAAGTAGCGGGAGAAAATGAGCGCTAAATGCGACATGGGTCTGCTGGGATCAGCCTATCTCGAACCAACATGCCTCGACGAAGCAGCTTCGTTGTTATGACTACTGCGCTCCCAAGGCAGGATCATAGAGCGAGGTGTGTAGAGCGCATTGAAACTGCCTGGAGCTTTCTTGTACTCCTCATCGAAGTCCGAATGGGAATCCCATTATGGGACCCCCTCTTCCTACGCCGTCTGACAAGGCATGAAACAGATAGTACTAGCGTTGTCCGCCGGACCTCGCTCACCGGCACAACTGGACTGCGACACGTATACTGTTCTTTGTTGGGCCCTTGTGATGCCGCATGCTGTATTTATGGTTGAGCGATGGTAGCATTTCTGATTTCAATTTTGTCTGCAATGTGATTTTGCACACATAAATACTATGCAGTGGGTTTATATATTAATCAATAAGATGCACCATGTTTCATCTCAGGAATGGATGGTAGTTGAATAGTTGAGGTCGCGGGTTCGATTCCTGGTATCTGCATTTCCGTACTAGACGAAACCGACGTCACCGCACTTACTAGACTGTGGATGCCACACGCAATCATAAAACGAATTCGTGATTACTTTGAGATAATCGCTCGCATGTTTCGTCGTTTACAATCCCCCGACGGCACACTTCACGATAACTGACGGTGCCACTTCCCAATTTAAAGAGATAATAGTCGTATCTAGAGAAAGTCGACAGAGTGCGTGAAGAATCTTTACAGGTTCATCCGCGTATCCTTGCGCGTGCGTGCAGACTGCGTCCGTAGTTGTCGCACTATTCATTGTTTTCCAATCTGCCCATGGAACAACTTGATTGCCATAAAGTCTCGGCTGACGGAGCGAGCGTTGCGGCTGAGAGGCCATGCGTGGCCTACCATGACGCTTTTAAGCTCAACCCTCCACCTGGATTCAGTGAGGGAGAGCCGCCTTGTATTGAGGCTCATCGTCCGACCACTCCACCGAGCCCGGATGGAATCTTTGGTGATGCTCTTGAAGATGCGAGTAAAGTGATGGTCGTTACCTTTCAGGTGGAATCTCTCTCGACGACCACACGGGTGTCTTTTCGGCATACCTGAGTAACTCTACTATGACGGAGTCTGATGGAGGTGACTTCAGCGATCCGATCGGCTATGGCAAATTCGATGATCCTTGTATGGTAGGAATTGTTCAGTATAATAGTTGATGGAGATCTTCATTCTCATCAGGCAATAGCATCACCTATGGATTCTTCGACGTTCCTAACTATGCCTATGCCCCTCAACCTCATCGAGGCCCTGGTCGACATCGGTGTTGAGGAAGCTGGCGCGCCGCTACCTAGCCGGTCCAGTCTTGAGCTCCTTTCGAACGCTGCCTCTACTGCTGCCAGAACCGCCGCTGGTGACACGGTTGCTACAGTCAGCCAGGAACGTGCTACTCGTGCGCTTACCCGTATGCTTGAGCGGTTTGCTGTTATCTGGGAAGACTACTGTAAGGAGTTGGTCGCTGGTGTTGACAGTCTACATCATCAGACGTCAACTATTGCTGCCACTTCAACTAAGGACGCTCCCTCATACCTCTACACCCGTGGGCACCATATCGATTATGATCTCACCTCAGCTACCTTGGGACCTCTCACTGCTACTACTGTTGAGCCACCTACACCAGAAGGGTCTCCACAAGTAGCATCCATGGAGCCTGGCCTTAGGAGGGCTAAGAGCTTCTCGACTACCACCTCGTCGTCGGCTAACAGTATATCAATGCCTTCTACTACGGTTCATGCTGCTACTCCTTTCAACACATTGCCACAGCATTTGGTCGACCCTAGAGAATGGTGTACTGTTATTCTAAGAAACATTCCCAACAAGTATGATGAAGTTATGCTTATCGAGCAGTTTAACGCCTCGGGTTTCTTTACCGACTCCCACATTCGCTACGTATACACGCCCAAGGATGCGACCAACAATTGCAATCTGGGATATGCCTTTGTTGATTTGGTCGACCATGATGTGGCCGTCAAGTTCACTTCAGTCTATGAGGGCTTCCGTCTGCCCAGTTCGAAGTCTCGTAAGGTTTGCAGTGCCAACTGGGCGAAGATGCAATCAGTGCCGATGGCGGCTACTCGGAGTGGTGGTGTCCATACTACCATCAGAAAGGATAGCCGAGTTCTCTCTGGCGGCAGGAAAGGGTCTACGACTATGGCTACTCCTCGGAGGTTTGTCACTAGAAAAAACGACAACAACTCGCGTATGTGTAGTCCGCCTGGGATGAGCTCTGTCAATGAGATCACCGTCACTGGTCTTCCCTCTCGCCATAGCCGTGGGCAGATGGTCGAGCTGTTGTCAACACGATTTGGCTCGGTGGTCTCCTGTGTGGTGGACGATAAGAATGAGTGCAAGGTCACGTTCGAGAGCTCTATTGTGGCCCTCTCTGTGAAGGAGGCTATTCTCTCAGGCACTGTGGAAGTTGACGGTCACGTCTTGAGGCTTGGTGGTAACAGCTTTGACGACGACGGTGCGGGTCTGCAGTTCAATGTTGGTCCGCTAGATGACTATCTCACTCAGTGATGAATTCAGAATCATCAGCTCATGGCGATTGCTTGTGTGGTTTTGATATCAAATTATAATGTCGTTCATTCACAGTATCGGACTCCTTGTGGTACTAGGGATGTTGTCCTCTGTGAAGTTCATCATATTGCTGCTAGTTAGATTCATCGTACTTTCGACTGTATTAAGTTGCCTTTGATGTAGTACTACTATCTTCATCATTCTACATATCATTTTGCTAATCTCAATCAACAATCATACTCATCGAAATCTTATTCCCCGTAAATTGGTGGTCATTGTCGTCTCGGTCCTGCCGTCGATGACCACCATCATTAATTTGCTTAGTATCGTCGTGTTCCTCCTCTGTACTAGCCTGGTGCTACTATTATTATAGTGATACTAGCATTAGAATCGTTGGGGATCTCAAATATCCTCAGACGGCCTATTTCTGAACTGCTATATCGGTTGTCGGTGAATTTTCTCGTAGTGCTTTTAATATTCACATATATTTTTCTTCTTTAGGAGTAGATAATGTTTCACAATCTCCATCATCAACAATCGTTATCAGGTCCTTGGTGCTCTGCCGATGCTGCAACGTTGAGTTCAGTCCTTCAATCGTCGCCAGTTTTCCTCATGTGTTCATTCGTATGACTTTCTACTCGTAATGGTTAGGCTTTCGAAGGTTCATTCAATGCAGCAGTTCTTCATTATAACGGCATGATTGGTGTATCGCTGTAGGGCAGAGCTCCTAATGCTATACGTCGCGTGAGGATTATCCTCTCGCCTTGAGTGCGGCGCGCATCAACAGGAAGGTTGATGTGAGTTTTCTCTTCGTGGTCAGGCTCGTTAGCCTTTGTATTGCACAGTTCCCGCCCATTGTCTAGTACAGCTAAAAGGTTCACAGGTCTATGGTTTATGTTAATGTATGCTCATGTTCTGCTGGATTCTCGAGAGGGAGGCTAGTGGTATGGCCCCTAGTTCTGACTGGCTCGGTCAACCGGCAGGGCTTCCTTGCAGCTTCATCTCGTTGGCGCCCCCCAGGACCTCTGAGGGTGGTTCAGCTCAGCTCTGCATGTAACTCGTTTGGATACTCACGACAAAGTGGACGACATCCTCTCGATGCACGATTGGTCAGATGCGATCGACGCATCGTGAGATATGTGGTGTCCCCGAAAATTGATTATAGGGAAAACGAGCTCGATTGGCTAGTGCGTTTGAAGAGCAGACGTCATTTCTCGAGGTTAATAAGAACCGATCTGAAGCTATATTGTGTTTCGACATAGTTGAACGTGAAGTGTAAACATTACTATGTAATGTGAAAGAAGTAACCCTTCGTGAGGAGATTAGTGTAAGGAAACCCGAAGAAGCTGAGAAGTTTTGAGCCGCGGCCAAAGGCGTGCGGAAGGCGGATGTGATAGTTTTTAAGGTACTCGATATTATGTCCATCTCAGAGACCCTCTAGACGTTATGGCTGTGTGCTCCTCGAGTTAGCGATGGTGTGCTATGTTCTCCCCTGGAGATCGTGCCTCAATATCAAGGGTCGTTTATATCGAACGCTCGTCGCGATGATGATGAGATGATGATGCTCGATTGATTGCATGACTTGGCTTGAGCCGTGTATTTATTTTAGCTGTACTGTTTGTTTGTTAATTAAAATTGTGGTGAATGAACACCTTACAAGGGAAATGTGATTCCTTTACTCGCGGAGAGAGGGCGGAGTTTAGAAGAGCGTTTTAGTTGTGATTCTTTGAATGGCAAGTGAAGGTGACCAATCGGAATTAATGGGTGTCGTTGAACCCGAGATGCTGGTGAGTAGGAGTCCTGTGGTGAGTAATTGCGTACTGAGGATTAGTCTTGAGCGCCTGGTCATCGTGGAGTGGCTATAGAAACGCGAGACCATATGATTGAGCATTGGCAGTTGGCGTCTTTCACAGTGTGGTGATCTGATATTGTGTTCAGGCAATCGACGGTGATGAACTTGATGGGAGCTTCCCGGTCAGCCTGCAGCCACGTTACGTCTTTGGTGTCCGATCTGATGTCAAAAACGGGGTGGGTGGCATCGATTGTCATACCATCTTTTTCGCCACTTTTCCTCTACAGCTAGAAATTGCGCCTTTAATTGTAGATGAGAGTCTTCCGTCTGAGAGGTTGATGGATTACTCGACCGGTTGGGATTTTCTCATAGCAGTTTCGGTGACGCTTTAGTCGGCGAATACATCTGGAATCGGTTCCATGATGGACGCGTGAAATTTCATTATATTTCTAATATATTTTTCACGTTTATTGCTTCATATGTGCGTCGAAAAACTGATGATCATTGGGTATGGTTTCTCCTGCGGCTCGCAGCGTTAGAATTTGTGTTTGCTTTCCGCAGCTGAGCTCAGGAGTTCTATACGAACTGGCTTGAAAGTGACTTGAAACCAATGAGAATTTTTTCATGTTGTCACAGACACATGTAGTTGATCATGTGCACATTTTCCCACAAAGCCTGCAGGTTCACTTCACCGACGAGAAGCATGTCGTCTATGTTGCTGGGAATAACATTGTGAGGTCCATGTCTGTCAATTGCCGTTAGAACTGTCATCCTTCCTCAGGTCCATCTTGAGATAGAGCACCATACGCAAACGTTCCTGCCTACTATCAGCGAAGAAGGAGGGCTGGGGATCTGCTGTACTGCATTGTCGAGTGACAGACGGTGAGCTCCTTTGGTTGAGAGTATCAATTTATGGTATTGCTAGTTTGAAGAATTTACGGTATCAATTTCATACCGTAAATTCTTCAACTCATAATTGGAATTCATTTAGCATTTCCTTGGTTTGCGGAGTGAGCATTTGAAAGTTATTAATTTATTAAAAATACGCCATTACGTCATATGTCATGAATATGAATATCACTGGAGTTTCACCCGTGATATGAAAAAACTAGTGAGAAAATATATTTCATGACTACTGCATATTGCGTTTTTCACAGAGTATTACGCCACTTTCACGTAAAGCGGGTGGAGCTCCAGTGTGTCAAACACGATTAATCCCAACATTATATATCATATTGATAAGGATAATAGATATAGCATTTTAAGGTACCTAGCTGTTGGAGGGCGTCACCACGAGCGAGCTATCATCACTGTGTTCGATCTTGCAAGTTCGAAGAAAGTCAAGACTTTGCAAACCGACGCTGGACTTGAGGACATCGATTGCATGGCGTTCTCTGATGGGGAGGAAAAGTACGTATTATAGATTCACGTACTTTGCCAGACTCCTGGAGTAACCCCGCTGTCGTGGCATTTTCATGGCTTTTGTGGAGTTTGGACGGTTGACCCCCTTGTGAGGTTAGTTGTGTCGTACTTGTAGATATATTGTGGCGTTGTCAACGGTTGCTGCACAAGTAGGCCCACAGCATGCCACACACACAGCATATCAGGAGGCGCCTGCTGACGGGCCCACCAGATCAGGCTGTAAACTGTCTTGCTGGGTGGGGTGGGGTCTCGCGTGTGATTACTTTCTGAGACGCATGTTGTTGGCAGAATTTGGATGCGGAAGAAGAAGGGGTATCATCGAGCGTCGATCTTTTGAGAGGATATCCATCGACAATCAATGCTAAGGTGTTAGAGAAAGAAGTCGGAGCTATGAAAACTCGCTCGAACACTACGGAGTTGTCTCTTGTGTGTGGAATCGGATGATGACGACCAAGAGGATTGATTATTCTTCACGCTATATATTCACCTCATTGGATTTCCATTCAGTGTATCTGCTCACTCGGAAGATAGTTTTGTGGCACGTGATAATTAGTGAGCTTTCCGACACTACTTTTTTCGAAGGCTTGTGAAGGCTCACGTTATATGTATGTTCCCCCTCAGGCGGATCATGTATCATTCTTCAACTCCACTAGAATAGGTGTCACCGGAATCAACTTGGTGGCGGTTTACGAAAGGTCTGATGCTGGAGAGCTGATGGCAGCAGTAAGTTGGGATTAACGGAGTTGGTGATGCATTTGATGATTTCTCTTATGAATGTTGTTTGTATGCAAACTCAACTGCATGTAGGAGATTTCTGCAACGGTCTTCCCAACAGACGTGTATTCCTAATTACTTCCTTAAATAGAGTATTTCTACTCTTATACGCGTTTGATTTCTGTGCTGCGAATCTGTTGAGCAGCTTCTGCAGGCAACAGTCGAGGAGCGCCTCCAGGGTCTACCAGCATCACACCGTAATGCCTCTGGTGAGTTCATCATCACCAACCATTTATGGACTCAGGTGAGGGGACTAGTCAATGATTCGTCTACATGTGATGAACTCATCAGGCTGGCGACATACTCTGCGCTACGGCATTTGGCAACCTTGTTCTGTTTGACCAGCATGGGGTTTTCAAGTAGGGTTTATCGTCGCTGAGAACTCCTTTTGCTCTGGAGAGTGCCAAGTTTCGTTTTCCTCATTATTTTTGCCGTACGGTTCGCTTCGTCCCGAGCTGGCGTGATGGGGTTGAGCTTAGTTTTCATCATCGCTTAGGTGTTCATGGAGTGCTTCCTATCAGGTATTCACTATCGATGGATGCCCCGACTATAAAAGGGGCGTATCGTACGATGATTCCCTGGTCCAGAGGAGGCTTCCTTGCTGTTGGTGAGGACAGTGTAGTGAGGATGCTGAGGAGGAACTCGGATGACATAGATGAGGTTAAAAATTTCATGCAGAAGTCTATGAGCCGCGGTGTTTCAGCCGTATCGTTTGTCCAGAGTATTCACGATTGACCCACCGGGAAAGTTTTTCCGCAGAAATGAAGGTGCGACGAAGAATGCGGCTTCGAACAGTCATATGCATTCGTCAGGTAGTGGACTCTCATCATCGTACGGAGCTGGAAGGAACAGCAAAGTGAAAAGGGATGAATTATCATTTCGTACAGGATGGTGATGCTCCGTTAGGTCAGCCTGATCAAACCTGTGTCGGTGTCTCTGGCACCATCGGAGAATTACCTGGCAGTGATCACTGAGTGCGGACAGTTGCTCTGCGTCCCGCTTCGATCAGTCAGACGTGAGTGCGCTATCAGTAGTGTGGGAATAGAAATTGGTGATGATGGTAGAAATTGTGGAGATTTTCTGGGAAACTTTTATCGGTTTTTTGGCAATGTTTTGCATTATATCGTGTGTAAATTTTCGTGATGTAGTGAGGAAACTCCTGAGATCGAGTGAGAAAAGCAAACTGCTGTAGGGGTAAGGCATGCACTATCTCGAAAGGAAGGTGGTCGGCAAGATGAGAAGTACAACCCGGTTGAACAAATGGCGAACTGGATGCTGTGTAGGGACTATCTCATGTTTATCGCTATCGAGTCCATCGTGTAGGCTCCTTCCACAGTGGGCTAATACTGGGAATGGGCATTTGCGCTCGAAAGCCGATAGTCGCCACTTGTGGAGTTGACAATACGGTGAGATGAAGGATGCTGCTTGGGGTGTTGATCGAACAGCTCAGGTGCGCTTTTGGAACTTTCGAGATCGTCGTTGCGAGCTGGAGCAGTACTTTATGGAAGATGCGTTTTCAATCGCTCTGCACCCAAGTGGGTTACAAGCACTGATTGGCTTCATCGACAGACTTCGGCTGATGGATGTGAGTTATGAGGAAGCGGAGAGGTTCAGTGATCATCAATAGCGAGTTGAAGCTCTAGTGAATGAAAAAATATGCACGCAGTCAACGTTAAGTATTAATGGGGACTGTGAGGAAGCGTCTATTGCATACTACTACTGGTGTGTAGAGATGTGCAGTAGTATCACTGCTGCATATCTTGACAGTCTACACGCAGTGAAGCTACTAGTTGAGCAGACAAAACATATATTCTGAGGTCTAAGTAGACGTAGTTAGATGTCTCATGCAGTGTTGGGAAATACGCACATGGTCGACCAGATGTGTTGGTGCCAATATGAGACTTTTGAGGAAATTTCGGGAAATTCTTGTTGGTTCTTGTACGGTTCTACCCGAAATCGCATAGAAATTTCCATACAAGTGAGGAAATTTTAGAGCGCAGTTGAAGAAAGCCATCATATTTCCTAACACTGCATGCGACAGTCGAGAGATCCTAATTGGCTCTCTTTATTGATAACGTCGAGGTTTGTTATGAGATTGGACTGTCGGCTGATTAGGTCCTGAGGGATGAACTGAAGACTTACAGGGACTTTCCGCATATCAAGAGCTGTAGAGAGTGCCGTTTTAGCAACGGTGGCCATATGTTCGCTGCAGCTTGTGGAAACAGCATTGAGGTTATTAGGGAGCTCATCGACGTTGCCTGTACTTGAGCTCATGTGTAGCACTATTCGTTGGCTGTGGACGAAATTTTAGAGAGAATTAGCCTTTGTATTGCTCATAGGTGGCAGCGCAAGGGGTATATGTAATTTTTTATTTTTTTGTTCACTCATTTCTTCTTTCGGAGAGGCGTTTGCGGATGGTCGTCTCTGCCAGGTCTATAAGACTTACACGTGCGAGCTTCTCTATCACCTGAAGGGACATAACAACAAAGTAAGCAGCTCCCACTGTGATGGCAAGTAGACTTTCCTCTAGGTCAGGACGATCAGCTGGAATTGGGACGATTCGAGATTGGTCAGTGGTGGACTGGATGGCGCTGTGTAAGTGCTTCTGTTCCCACCACGAATCGCTTGTGAGTTAGTTCTCTCTGAATATAGTAGAGCAAGTGATGTCGCTTGCAATGGTGGAGTAGTGAGGGGTCTGTGTGAAGATACGAGTACAACATAGTGGCTGGAGGACAGAGGATATCGGACTGGGTGAATAAGACTCTCTTGGTATCTTCAACTGCGGTCTGGACGGAAATGTCAACAGAAACTGAGAAGGGACCGCTTATGTTCGGCTTGCCGGTCACTCGCGTGTAGTCTGGTCGACGGTTTCGCAGTGGACTGGTTATAGTCTCTCCTAGGTACGTTGTTGGTAACACCAAGAGCATTCGGGAGGTTTACTGCTCACAACTGCAGAACACTATTGGAGAGGAGTCGCCCTGTGAAGAGAATGGATGTGCGGACTCGGTCAACTTGGGTCAAATCTGTGTGGGAGCGAGTGAGGCTCTGCTCTTATGGGCTGCGTGGATGATACGCGATTGACAGGCACGAGGATGATGTTTGTGAGCACTTCATCTCCGAATTCTAGTGAAGACGGTATGAGACTCTCTATGGCGCTGCGGAAAGATTCCAACTCAGGTCGGGGAGGTGCTATCCGCTGCTATAGGCTTCCATCCTCGGAGGATGACCCTGCTGGAGATGACCCGGCATCATCGGACTCGAACGCTAATGCCAAGTACTCTGGCTTGCTCTGGCTGTGATCATCTCGACTCGCGGTTTCACAATGCAGTATATATTTGCTGAGAATTCGCGTCGTCATTCATCAGACTCGTTTTATGGATCCTTATTCAGTTTCTTGGAGTATCCATGCCACTTTGGAGAGGTGACGAGGATGGCGATATCCGATGATGAGAGGTAAGGCTTGTGTGGGGCCACTATCGGTTGGTAGGTACATGGTCACTCTCCGTCTGACAGGCTGATCACTTCTCCTCGCTGGCTCTGCTGTCGTGGCAATGCCGTTGTCTCAGGTTGTTGTTCACGTGTGGAGAGGACGGTTGCGTGTATGTGTTTGATATATGGTTGGTTCGTCATGGTTAATCTCAATAGTGTAGATTTATATTCAGGGATAAGAGCAGGCTGCCGGTCGCCGACGGACTGGATGGGATGTCTGAAGCGGCATATGAGGAGCGAAACATGCCGTGAGCTCCATTGGCCTTCTTGCGTTTGTTCATCCGGAGCGCGTTGGTTCCCTCGTGCGCTTGATCGGGACCAGACCGTCACGCCAGGGTCTCTGCGTTTCATTTGAATAGATAGAATGCGTCTATTAGGAAGCTTCTCCTTGGAAGCGCGATGAGAAATTGTGTTTCTTGCCTCCCTGGGAATCCGAATTAGTTTCCTCGAGGGAATATGGGAGGATTCTGTATTATGCTCCAAAGCGATTGCTAGTGAAAGCTTTCCAATTGCCGTAGGCTCGTACTTGACTTGTCCGTTGTGAAGGTACTCAGATGAGGTGCTGGTGACCAAAGCTGGTTTGGAAGAGCAGCGTCACCTCCGTAAGGACCTCAAACGCCAAGTCGATGAGCTGACAACGCAGTCAGACTATCAGCTACGTCAGAGGTGAGGAGGCTGGCTTACGGCTCACGAACAGGTTATCATAGGGAGGTGTACCATGCTGAGAGGATCGCCGAGATGGAAGCGAAGTTTCAAGAGGCCCTGAAACTGAAGAAAGAGAAGTACGGCGGTGGTGTCGAAAACAATAGGCGTCTCATTTCCTCCTTGGTTGGTCGGTCGCTGCAGACTATCGG
>NW_003202570.1:51540-55989 GCF_000006405.1 Perkinsus marinus ATCC 50983
TCGATCACGCGCACGAACAGAAGTTTCCTCGGCGTTCATGTGGCTTAGATTCTTGACCATAGGATTGAGGAGCTTAAAGAGGAGGTTGGGCCTAGAAGCGAAGAAATTGCCGAAGTGAGGAAGCAAATCTCTGATATGGACCATGAAATGGAAGAGTGAGACATGCTTGTATGGGCGTCTCGGTAGCGGCTGTTAGGCAACACAAACAGAGCAAGAACCTGATGGAAGATATTGAGGTTATGAGGGGGAAGCAAAAAGAGCTACAGCGAGAAGTGGTCGACTATAGACAGCGACTGTCGGACCTTCGGCGGGTATCGAATGCCTTCAAGACGGATCTCTATCACACTACTCAGCATATACTGGTAGTAAGAGCTGCTGTGTGACCTATGGGAAGATCGTGGGAAGAGGTGGTTTTTGTTCAGGATCCAGAAAAGCTCAAGGAGAGCTTCCTTGGTATGGCGAGGAAGTATATTGAGTTACCTCCTGCAAAGGAGCCCGTAGAGAAGGAGAAAGGAGGAGATGAGGAGGGGAGTGGAGATCAAGAGGAGGAGGATACTGAGGAGGAGGAAGAAAGTGAAGACGAGGAGGTTGCGATGGAGAAGAGGCCGCATACCAAAAAGGGGATCCACACGGTAGTCATTGGTTTTGAGCGATTCCTGTGAGCCGCTTGTTTCATTTGATATGCGCGTAAGAATTTCCTGTGAATCCATCTGTGGCGAAAATGGGACTCCCAGTACAACCTGAATAGTAAATAGTTGACGTTGTTATGACGAAGAGCAGCTTTGATTGCCTCAACTTTGCGTATCTTATAGGAACATCAATGCCAGAAAGCTGCCCTAGAGGCAAGGGTGAACAACATGAAAATGAAGCTGCAGAAGGATGCGGAAGCTCGAAGGAAAGATAACAGTCGGATTATGGCGGTGATGGTGTTTCTTTGGTGGATTGGGAATCGTCATGGTGATCTTGCAGGAGAATATGGGTCTATTAACAGAAATTGGTGACCTCCGTAAGGAGCTGCAGGCCTTGAAGATAGAGCGAAGTGAGAGGAAGCTCTCTATTACTCGGCAAGGGCCCTTGAAGGGTATACCCACGTGCATTAGATTGTCTTCGTAGAAGGGTTATTCGATCCTCTAGGCTCGATGAAGTCGAGTGAGAGAGGGACGCCGGCTGCCGCGGGGGAAGCTTCTCTGGATCTTGCAGAAATCGAAAGAAATAGGAAGATCATCGCAGAGCTTCGTGCGAAGATCAGAGAGAAAGAGGATATAATACACGCAGCGCGGGCTACGACTGAACCAAGCCCACCATGATATGAGGATACACGCCATTCGCGACTGTTGTGATTGTTATCTTATGGAACAGTTCGGACTTGGAGTTGTCTCTGGACCGATCTACTGCGTACTGTAAAACTCCGACCTTACTCTCGCTTTATTTTCTCGCTCGGAGTGGTCGCAAGCCTCACTGAGCATATATTTTGTGCGTCATCTCACGTGGTTGGAGGCTTAACCCGTTATTTCCCTCGACTCCAGTCTATTGTTGATAATCCGTGCATGTTCTCGACCCCAGCGGCTTCTCCGGCGGCACTATGGAAGCAGTTAGCAGACACTGACACTGTCACTGTGGGAATCAGTTCACTCACTAGTAGTTAGTGACAAAGGTCGCCTTCCAAAGTAGTAAGTTACTACTTTGGATAGACCTTTGGGCCAAGCCTATACCGACCAATGTGTTCAGGCCGAAGTATCACGGAGCACCATACAAGTGCAACATTTAGCCAAACCGGTACGTCCTATTTTAGTGTTCACAGTCAGGTGTGGTTCGATAATTTCGAGTTGGCCTTCCGTGCTCGACTACGGCAATTGGAAGGTGGGGACGCCGCACTTATTCTGTGGCACTCTCAGTTCGAGAGGGGAAGCCGTAGAAGTAGCTTCTGTACGGTGTTTAGCTTCCAAGAAGCTGAACATAGTGCAGCTGATGAGGGTCGTTCATCTAGAACTGACACGTCTCAGGTGGAGCGACTGACCCGGGCGCCCATCGCCCTCGCCTCCGCTGAAATGGACGCTGCGCTGCTCTCGAGAAATGCCTCTACACTCAGTTGGGCAATCATCTCTCACTTAACGTGTCGCGATCAGGAACCATGGAGCATTGTGAGGAGCTCTCGAGTCGCCCTTGTTCCGTCTGAACTTGACCTGGTTGAGCTCTTGGCGCGGTCCATTTGACCCCGCCAATATGGATTGGAGTCTAGTGCATATTGAGTCTGTCACTACCGGCGTCTAGGGACTGGACGTGACGTTGTGATACAGTTACGTACATCCCACCGTGAAAATAAGAGTATCTTCATTCAGTTTGTAGGATACATGAGCTATGCTCTTCCGAATGGGATATCAATATTCTCAAGCTACAAGGATATAATCGTGCGTGAAAATATCACATTTCCAAATTTCTTTTCCAAATTCTTATTACATACTTTCATACTTCAAGCATATGATCCTCTTGAGCGTTAATTCCCACCTATTAATTCTAAACGCCTCTCAACACTCCAATTCTACTCTTCAATGCATTCCTGAACCTACATCGTGTGTAATTTCATCACGTTTCCGTGCACTTCCTGCAGTTGGGTGATTCCTGCATTCACGCAGTTCGTGAAAATTTACAACCATCTGATCATCAGATGGTTGTAAATTTTCACGACCATCAGATTCTGATGGTCGTAAGAGCATTTCTTGGCCTTTCAAACCGCTATGTGAGACACTTCGCCCAACTCAGGTTGCCGGGTATGAGTTTTTATCTACGCATCTCTCGTTTGACAGTCATGCAGCTTGACTACCGAACCAAACAGTTTGCTTACACTCTATCACTTCGCACTTTGCGCTCAAGGCCTTCACTGGATAGTATTTCCTATTCCTACCTACTATCGCTATGGCGATTCCCCCTGAAACCACCTCAAACGGAGCGACAACCGCAATACAGTCTCCCTTTCCGTAGGAGCGAAGCGACGAGATCTGCTAGTGTCTCGAGATCTCAACTGGTGTAGTCGTAGAGGATTAATTGGGACGGACGCACGGACACATGAAATGCCCGGAGTGATGGTATATATGTCGCTTGCTCCGCGACTACACGGAGCTCGCCCAGGACGAATTTCCGCCCGAAGAGCGCATCGACTCCGCTGAGACAGAACTCAGCGCGTAGTCGGGCATTCACTGCCGCGGCTGCCTTGGTCGACGAGTTTTAATCGAGGGAGAAAAGCTCGCCGCGATTTTTGGCGACGTGTTCATATTCCTACAAAACGGCAGGCGGAAACTAAGTAGCAACGCAGATGTATTTCCGGGACGAGCGAAGTTGACTGCCCCCGCCTCGAGCGGCAGTCCGATTCCGACTCATCTGAGATCCTCTTCTTTGCCTGAACTCATGCGCAAACCCATCTATTCGGGATAACAGTCGTCTGTACAAGAATTATATGGGTTTCCTCAGGATCGACCCTGTTCGGTAAGTAGCGACCATTGCTTGCACTCATACTATACTCAATGTGGCATTGTTAATGCTCAAACTGAAGATTTCGACTTTAGCGTCGGCTAGGATATTTCTCAGCGATGACGAGAATAGTTTCTTGTCTCACCATGTCACGGGCATCATGACGTTGACATGTTGAATGGACTCCTATCAACGTCTCATGCGAGGGGAGAGTATCTTGCTTGCCCTCTACTACAACTGTTTTAGTTATCACCATGATCACCAAGACATGGCTGCACTTGTCACATCTCGCCTGCCTCATCGCCCAAGGAGTATCGGCTCCGATACACCTGGATATCACCGACAACCGGGTGCCGATAACCCTTGATGACCAGACCTTCAATTTACTCCCCGATTCGGCATCACCTCGTTGGCTGGTCATGTACGGTGTGGCCTACGAGATAGAAAAAGGTCGAGGTGCGTGCCGAAGCCTAAAAACAGGATGTTATTTCTGTCCCTCTACGCATCCTTGTGATGATATATTCAAACGCCCTCGGCAAACTGTCAAATTTGCTGGTGGAGGCTCTATAGAGTATGCTGCACATAATGGGAAACTCTCTATTGGTAATGTGACTGACATTAAAGTGGAATTCGGACTGATTGTCAAATTCAAGAGTCTGTCAGGGAAATTACCGTTCACGGGCACCTTAGGTTTGGCTCTAGGTGAAGTGAAACCGCCTCCGATGTTAGAGCAGCTCAAGAAGCACGGCGTCATTGAGAAAGCCTCTGTGGCGATTCAGGCCTCCAATCCCCACAGAGACTGTTCGTCTGGAGAAAGATTTACATCCTGTATGTCTCGTGTAACGGACAAAATGTTTGATGGTGAACTGGTTCTCGGCGGTAGTTCAAAGCCTGTGGCAGAACTTTCTTCAGTGAGGTTCACACCACTTCCGAAGTTTAAACACCTCTGCGCCGCTGTTTTGCGGTCCGAGCTGTCAGTCGATA
>NW_003202570.1:56089-58623 GCF_000006405.1 Perkinsus marinus ATCC 50983
GGTAGCGGCTGTTAGGCAACACAAACAGAGCAAGAACCTGATGGAAGATATTGAGGTTATGAGGGGGAAGCAAAAAGAGCTACAGCGAGAAGTGGTCGACTATAGACAGCGACTGTCGGACCTTCGGCGGGTATCGAATGCCTTCAAGACGGATCTCTATCACACTACTCAGCATATACTGGTAGTAAGAGCTGCTGTGTGACCTATGGGAAGATCGTGGGAAGAGGTGATTTTTGTTCAGGATCCAGAAAAGCTCAAGGAGAGCTTCCTTGGTATGGCGAGGAAGTATATTGAGTTACCTCCTGCAAAGGAGGCCGTAGAGAAGGAGAAAGGAAAAGATGAGGAGGGGAGTGGAGACCAAGAGGAGGAGGATACTGAGGAGGAGGAAGAAAGTGAAGACGAGGAGGTTGCGATGGAGAAGAGGCCGCATACCAACAAGGGGATCCACACGGTAGTCCTTGGTTTTGAGCGATTCCTGTGAGCCGCTTGTTTCATTTGATATGCGCATAAGAATTTCCTGTGAATCCATCTGTGGCGAACATGGAAATCCCAGTATAACCTGAATAGTAAATAGTTGACGTTGTTATGACGAAGAGCAGCTTTGATTGCCTCAACTTTGCGTTTCTTATAGGAACATCGATGCCAGAAAGCTGCCCTAGAGGCAAGGGTGAACAACATGAAAATGAAGCTGCAGAAGGATGCGGAAGCTCGAAGGAAGGATAACAGTCGGATTATGGCGGTGATGGTGTTTCTTTGGTGGATTGGGAATCGTCATGGTGATCTTGCAGGAGAATATGGGTCTATTAACAGAAATTGGCGACCTCCGTAAGGAGCTGCAAGCCTTGAAGATAGAGCGAAGTGAGAGGAAGCTCTCTATTACTCGGCAAGGGCCGTTGAAGGGTATACTCACGTGCACTGGATTGTCTTCGTAGAAGGGTTATTCGATCCTTTAGGCTCCATGAAGTCGAGTGAGAGAGGGATGCCGGCTGCCGCGGGGGAAGCTTGTCTGGATCGTGCAGAAATCGAGAGGAATAGGAAGATCATCGCGGAGCTTCGTGCGAAGATTAGAGAGAAAGAGGATATAATACACGCAGCACGGGCTACGACTGGACCAAGCCCACCATGATATGGGGAGACACGCCATTTGCGACTGTTGTGATTGTTATCTTATGGAACAGTTCGGACTTGGAGTTGTCTCTGGATCGATCTCCTGCGTACTGTAAGACTCCGACCTTACTCTCGTTTTATTTTCTCTATCGGAGTGGTCGCAAGCCTCACTGAGCATATATTTTGTACGTCATCTCACGTGGTTGGAGGCTCAACCCGTTATTTCCCTCGACTCCAGTTTATTGTTGATAATCCGTGCATGTTCTCGACCCCAACGGCTTCTCCGGCGGCATTATGGAAGCAGTCAGCAGACAGTGACACTGTCGCTGTGGGAATCAGTTCACTTACGACTTTGGATAGACCTTTGGGCCAGGCCTATACCGACCAATGTGTCCAGGCCCAAGTCTCACAGAGCAACATACAAGTGCAACATTTGGCCAAACCGGTACGTCCTATTTTAGTGCTCACAGTCAGGTGTGGTTCGATAATTTCGAGTCGGTCTTCCGTGCTCGACTGCAGCAATTGGAAGGTGGGGACGCCGCACTTATTCTTTGGCACTCTCACTTTGAGAGGGGTAGCCGTAGCAGTAGCTTCTGTACGGTGTTTAGCTTCCAAGAAGCTGAACATAGTGCAGCTGATGAGGGTCGTTCATCTAGAACTGACACGTCTCAGGTGGAGCGACTGACTCGGGCACCCATTGCCTTCGCATCCGCTGAAATGGGCGCTGCGCTGCTCTCCAGAAATGCCTCTACACTCAGTTGGGCAATCATCTCTCACTTAACGTGTCGCGATCAGGAACCATGGAGCATCATGAGGAGCTCTTGAATCGCCCTTGTCCCGTCTAAATTTGACCTGATTGAGCTCTTGGCGCGGTCCATTTGACCCCGCCAATATGGATTGGAGTCTAGCGCATATTGAGTCGGTCACTACCGGCGTCTAGAGACTGGACGTAGCGTGACGTTGTGATACAGTTACGTACATCCCCCCGTGAAAATAAGAGTATCTTCATTCAGTTTGTAGGTTACATGAGCTATGCTCTTCCGAATGGGATATTAATATTCTCAAGCTACAAGGATATAATCGTGCGTGAAAATATCACATTTCCAAATTTCTTTTCCAAATTCTTATTACATACTTTCATACTTCCAGTATACGATCCTCTTGAGCGCTAATTCCCACCTATTAGTTCTAAACGCATCTCAACACTCTCATTCTCTTCAATGCATTCCTGAACCTACATAGTGTGTGATTTCATCACGTTTCCGTGCACTTCCTGCAGTTGGGTGATTCCTGCATTCACGGAGTTCGTGAGAATTTACAACCATCTGATGGTCGTAAGAGCCTTTCTTGGTCTTTCAAACCGCTATGTGAGACACTCCGCCCAACTCAGTTTGCCGGGTACGAGTTCTTATCCACGCATCTCTCGG